>NW_026260862.1:0-104711 GCF_024613125.1 Pisolithus orientalis | reverse complement strand
TCTTTAGAGTGTGTGATAACATTGAAACTGCTGGTGTGTCAGGATGTCTTCAGATGGTGAAGGAAGTCGAGATGACAGTGAACTGACTCTTCGCGTAAAGCAGGTCACGTGCAACATGCCCTCATACATATTCGGGACCACTAGACTATTAAGGCTGAGAGACTGTCCTCCTTCTTATCGCCATGTCCAAGTCAAAACCCCCTCCTCCGGGAATATACGTACCCACCGTCCTCTTCTTCAACGAAGATGAAGACTTTGACGTTCCAGCCATCAAGGCACACGTTCTCCGCCTTGCCCAGTGTGACCCAGATGCCTATCTGATCTCCGACAATTCTGCGATGTAAACTGACCAACCGCCGTCACACCCCCAAAACTAGGCTGGTCTGACAGGCATCATCGTACAGGGTAGCAATGCGAAGCCCAGCACCTGTCTCACGAGGAGCGGAAGCAGGCCATAAGTCTCACTCGTGAAACACTAGACGAGAATGGCTACAAGAACGTCGTTATCATCGCGGGATGTGGCGCCCCATCTGCGAGGGAGTCCAAAAAGTTATGCGCAGATGCAAAAGAAGCGAGGGCCGACTTTGTAATCGTACTCACCCCATCAGTGTGGGTAAAACGGATGACCAGAGACGCCATCTTGGCATTCCATCGCGAGGTATGTCCTTGGTTATGAGAAAACTCTTTAAAGTTGCATGATTGATAACACGAACCTTAAGGTCGCAGACCACTCGCCGCTACCCTACCTGATATACAACTTCCCCTCTGTCACAGCGGGGATTAATCTGGAGTCAGATGTTATCCTTGAACTTTCCGATCATCCGAATATTGTCGGCACGAAGCTGTCCTGTGGAAGTATAGGAAAACTTCACCGACTTACCTCTGCCAAACCGAGCTCCGAATTCGCTACATTCGCCGGTTCATCAGATGTGCTGCTACAGGGCTTGCTATCGGGGAGTGCAGGCGCCATCGGTGCCCTTCCCAACATCGTTCCGAAGCTGCACATGAACCTCTATAAACTGTACCAGGAAGGAAAAATCGACGAAGCAATGAATCTCCAGGCACAATTGGGACAGGGTGATTATGCAACTTCAAAGTTAGGTAGTATCAGCGCCATCAAAGCATTGGTTTCTCAGAACTTTGGTTATGGAAAAGAGTATGTCAGGACACCACTCCGCATGGCGACTGCTGAGCAGTTGCACGGGCCATACTATGACAAGTTGGTGGAACTGATGACGTTGGAGAAAAGCCAGCAAGTACCCCATGGAGAACTGAATTAGGCGCTCACAAGCGTGTCTCGTAGATGTACACGTTAGTACTTGAGGAGTAAATCGAATCGCTGCAGTGTGCGGACGTGTGGGCAGGGTGCTGAGCTAAACTTGTCGAACTCCGTCAGACCATCATTAAGCCTCAAGTCATAAGAGTATTCCTGGACACCGTCCTAGTCCAGGTGTGGAAAGAGGTTTCGTGACCTCGACTGCCAGACACTAGTCTCACACACGCAGGCCGAGTCGTACTGCCATATGAAGCTCTGTAAACCACTGTATACCATAGCCGACGAAATGAGAGACCACGAACTTGGGTTCATGGATTGAACAACAATTGAGCACACCTCTCTGAGAGAAGAGGTTCACTCGGATCGTAAACATCACCAGTGGGAACGGCTGGCCTTCCTCTTTCAATGCGGTATCGATCAGGGAAAAGGGAGTCGAGAGGGAACGGTTATTGTGTTCCGTCGAGTCTTGGTCGAGTCTCTGGTTTGCCGCAACGACAGACTACTAATTGGGTAGGAAAGACGTCAATCAGGTTTTGAATTCGTAGTAATCCCTAGCTAGTAGTGGCCCATACTACTAGGAACACTTCAGCACATTGCAGTAACGGGCCATTTTCGACCATCCAAACACTCGAACCTTGTACCTGCACACATCTTTGGGCCATGAAGCATGTGGAACATATGTCACTAGTCCGGATACCAGCCAGACTTTCCCATTCTCAATGGTCCTTACGACATGGTTAGACGCCAGTAGCCGGGCTGGCGAACAACTGTTGAACCGACACACGCAGGATTTTACCGCCCCCTGTGTAGTCACCTCGATTTTGGGAGCTTTTTTAAGTACCCTGGAGACGAGGTTGAGAGATCAATCCTTCTCATTCCCAGAGCGCATGGACGCCCTCGACAATCCCGCTCAGGACGACCTCTCTGAGGAGGATTCTGCTATCCTGGAACGCGTTGTCTGGAGGAAGCTTGATAGATGTGTCCTCTTTATGTGCGCCATGTTCTACTTGATTTCTTCCCTCATAAGTCGTGCTATGCATTTCGTACATTCGAAGGCCCGCTCAGTTTGGCTTCCCGGACATTCGGGACAGGAATAACATTGGGAATGCGCGTGTTGCCGGTATGCAGACAGCACTGAAAATGTCAAACTACCAAGTAAGCTTTGACGTTGAATGATGTCTTTGTGGACTGTCTGATCCTGTCCACAGTATACCCTGGCTTTAACGATCACTTATATGTAAGCACGTTCAAGGGAAGTTGCGGAATTTCTATTTGAACCACGTAACCCCTACATTGCTATGGAGTTACCTTCAAACCTGATCTTGAAAGTTGGTCCCTAATTCTGATTGTATATTGTTCTGATCTTTATAATTTGAAGCGTGTCAGACTAAATCTCATGTTACCTGCTATGGTTACCCTGTGGGGCATAGTTTCTGCAATGCAAGGTACGCGACTCTCGGGTGATCGACATCTTTCTCTTAATTGTGATTCTATCTAGGACTTGTTACTAGTTACACTGGACTCCTTTTATGTCGGTTTTTTCTGGGCTTGACCGAAGGTAAAATTAGAAATGTATAAGATACCAAATCTCTCATAAACCGTGATGTCCCGTAATAGGCGGCCTCTTTCCGGGGCTTGTCCTTCATCTTTCTTCTTTCTACCCCAGAGAAAGATTGCAGATCAGGTTAGTCTAGGGATTTTATTACGCCAATGATAGTGCCCACGAACTCATGATGTTCCCTTCCAGGATTACGGCTTTCTTTGCCTCAGTGTCATTAACAGGCGCTTTCTCTGGCTTACTAGCCGCTACTATACTGCAGATGGACGGAATAGGTGGAAAGCCAGGATGGGCATGGATATTCATTCTCGTATGTCTTCCTTTCAATGTCACCGAGCATGATATCCATGGGGCTTCCAGGAGGGATTGTTCACCTTCGTATTCGGTATCTTCTCATTTTTCGTTTTGCCTCGGTCCCCAGAAATCGTGCGCTTTTTATCTTTAAAGGAAAGATTGTATGTTGTCTCGAAACTGAAGAGCAGCAAGGCCATCTCCGATGATGATAGGCCCGACGACTTCAGCTGGATGGAAGTGCTAAGAGCAATTCGTTCACCGCAAGTTTTAATGCTCTGTGTTCTCGTATTCTTTGGAGGGACACTATTTGGCGGGCTTTCATTGTCAGTCTCCGTATTTAATGGTATCCTTCTGCCTGACATTATATGTGCGGCTTTGAGCCAACAGTCGTTGCTGGCTTGGGGTACACAGGCAATCAAGCACAACTAATGAGTGTTCCCCCTTTCGCCGCTGCATTTTTAGGTAAGCATAAACCGGCGCTGTGAGTTGTTAATTACCGACGCATTGCCAACATGCAGCCTCCATGATTTCCGCATTCGTTTCTGATCGGTACGGATGCCGTGGCTTTACAGTGATATTTTTCGCAATCTGGTCCGTAATCGGGTTTTCCATGTTCTATGGTATAGTTAAATGTTCTGTATTCCCCCCAATCTACTGACTCGACAACTCAGCGGCCACTTCCCAGCGTGTTCAATATGTCTCACTCTTCTTCTCTGTGACTGGCGCATATGCTAGTGCTCCAGCTGGCGTCACTTGGCTCGCCAATAACAGCGCACCTCACATCCGTCGAGCAAGTAGCATTGCCTTCGCAATTGTTTCAAGTAATTTAGGTGGCGTTCTCGCCATCTGGTTGCTTGGTTTCCTGTCACCTGCTCCAAAATATACGGCAGCCACGATCACATTCATTGCCATGTCCATTGGCCAGGCTGTGGTCTTATCTCTAAATCTGTTTTACCTTTCACGGGAGAACCGTGCGAAGGCAGAGATGAGGCTTTCTATGGCGAAAGATGATGAATCTGACCATTTGGGAGATCGTAGCGCATGGTTTGTATACGCTTTGTAGGTCAAGGTGCAAAGGACGAGAATTCAAGCGGGCGGGCTCCGATAGAAAATGATCTGCCTGGAACCGCACAGCAAGTTAAAGTACTTGCTGAGTGTAAGGGCCCGTTTGGATGCAATTAAGTATGATTTTTCCTGCAAAAAACTCAAATGAAATCATGAAAATTTGATTAAGTGAAATATTGCCTGATGAGTGTTTGATGGGCCTTATTGTGGTCTGTCAAATGTCACAACATGAGGGAAAATTTTGATTGCTGTTTGGTAGCCCTTATTTTACCAGAGCATAGTTGTTCTGTTTGTCTTCCTGTCACCTTCTGTCCCAAGTCCTTATGGCCAAAAAGTCTGCGAAGGAGTTTCAAGTTTCCACAGCTGAACTGGGCACAACAGGTGGCACAGCCACACCACGAACAAAGGCAGATGCCACATCATGGTCCAGTGCTGATGAGTCAGTTCTTGTCAGCAAGCTCCTTGAAGCCAAGGACAATGTACTTGCAACAGATAGTGGATTCAAGTGCAAGGCCTGGGTTGAGGTTGAGAAGGCCCTTCAGGGCAGTGAAACCAAGTCAGGTGGAGCTCCAAAAACTGTTGAATGGTGCAAAACACATTGGGCCAAGGTGAGTTTGGTTGTCAAGGAGTCTATCATGCTGATTGAATGCCCCAGCTCAAGAAGGACTATGGTGTTGTCAAGGAGCTTTGAAAGGCATCTGGGTTTGGGTGGAATGAGGAGACCAAGATGGTGCATGCCACAAAGGAGGTCTGGGATGCCTACATTGAAGTGAGTCCACATTACCTGGCTGTTTCTATACTGACAACTATCAATAGATTCATAAGAGTGTGAAGCATTGGCAGACCACTCCATTCCCTCTGTATGATGCCATTGCAGAACCTTGATGGTGTAGTTACCACTGGTAGTCTAGCCTTTTGTCCTGTTAGTCATATCTCAGCTGTAGATGCTCTTGATGGCCTGGATGTAGATGATGCCACCCTTACTGACTTGGACACAGAGTCTGAGGATAATACAATTGAGGTAAGTGTGAATACTTCTTGCCCACTAAACATGTTGTCTGACCCAGAATAAGCTGACACCCATGTCTCACAAGTGCTCTGCAATGCAGCTCTCCCCCCTCCCAAAAACCCCAGCCAAGAGGACAGTGACTACCTCATGCCATGGCTGTATATCTGGCCCCCAGGCAACTACCTCTGCCAGTGATGCACTTTTATCCCTTGCTGATGCTGTGGCTGCAATGCCATCATCATCAATGACTGAGGCACCAGCTGGAGGCACTTTGTTTATAACCTCTCTGGTGACATCCCCACAATGACACATGGCTGCAATTCACCTTGCTTCAGAGGAGGAAGGTCTGTCTGATAATGAGATGGCTGATGTTGCTGACTTGTTTGGCACAAGTCAGGCTGCTGTGGAGGGGTATCTCAGCTTGAGGAAGGGTGCCCAGTCAGTTTATTTACAGAAACAGCTTGAACATTTCTATTCCTCTGATTCTTGGGTACCTAGATCAACTGTACCTACTGTTCAGCTAGATACCTCTGATACTCTGTCCACATTGCATCTGCAATGTTGTCTCATAGTCTGTCAGCCCTAGTCTTTTCTGCAGGGGATATTTCTCCTCCAAGGTCATCAATGGTGTATCCCTGATTCTCTGAGCTCCCCACATCCTCCAACCCTTCTACATCATCACTGTCCCTGAGGTCGTCTCCATATCACAAGCGCTACCAACATTCATCGCCCCAGGTCCCCTTTATGAGGAGGGCTTTTTCAGGTGTCGTGCACTCCCCTCAAAGCGCAGACGGTGGAGCTGGAAAGGTATTCCTGGTTGTAATCCTCATGAGATTTGACTCAAGCTCTACCAGGTCGAAGAGGCTAGGAGAAAGACAGCCAGAACAGAACTAGAACAGTTTCAATTTCCAAGCGATGTTCTGTGGGAGGCCGTAATGGCTCAATATGCCGACTGCGAAGCAACCCGTTACCGTATAATCACTGCAACATGGGAGATCGAACGACTTGAGAGGTGGAAGTGCTTCTTCGACCGTTCTCTGAACTATCTCCAAGAGAAGAATACTACTTCAGTGTCTAGATTTGAATTTTTCAAGAAGTGCTGTCTAGATCTTGGTGGGGTTGAGGGTCGCCCAGAGGAGAGGGACATCTTGATGGAAGCATTGCAGAGAGACGCTACAGCACTGGGCGCCATGCAGAAGGATTTCAAGGACACTGAGGAAGTTGCTATTTCTCTGGGTGTCCTCGACGAGTCGGAGGAGTCTCAGAGCTTCTACTTTGGGGTTGCAGATTCCGGTGATACAGAGGATTCTAACCCAAGTGACACTGAGATTCCGTTATATCCAAGCGACCCTGCCACGAGTGACCCAGAGGCCCCCCCCACAAGCGATCCACCAGCCCCGCCCACAAGTGACCCAGAGGTTCCGTACACGAGCGATCCCGAGGGGATTCTTTTTCCGACGGAAGACTCTGAATGGTATGTGGTCTTAACCTTGAGCCCTTACGAGCTAATGACGGTAATTACTTCACAGATAAGCCTTATGACTCGTAATGTGTAGTGACTGTATCACCGCATTGTACACCACATCGAAGGCTATGTAATATCTTTTGCATGCTGTCCATGCGTCTTTATCACTCTGGCGATGTTCTAAATGAGGAAAGAAGTCTGCCAAATCGCGCATTCTCGCTGACCTGCCTAATTTGCATTCATTGTCGCTGTATTCACTGAGAGAAATCTACGTTTGAACTAACTAGGTTGCATTGTATAACGATGGGGGGGAATCGGGGACGAAAGGTGCGCCGGCCATACTCCTTGCCAATTCAGCATGACATATCTGACAATACTGACAGGAGATGAAGAAACCCGCAAAGGGCAGCGGTCTTAACCCGTGCTTACAGCCTGATGGGTCTCAGCTCGGCATTCCCAATGAAACCACTGAAGACCCCAGCGGAGCCTCTCAGCCCATTATGCTGGCACTTCATGAAGAGCCGCTTGATGAGACATATGCAACCTCATCGTCGACAGCTGCTCGCATGGCATACAACTATACGCTTCCCTCATCGTTGGTGGCCGACGGCACATCATACGACTATCCACTTCCTTCATCATCGATGGCTCACCCGACGTCATACTCAACAGCCTTCGCCCATATGACAGCGCCATGGGCAGTTGAGACGCCAGCCCCGCCAAGCACAACTTTGATGCGCGATCGCCTCTCAGAAACCCCGATGTCACATCACCCGGCTGGTGACGCCCTCCCATTCTGTGGGGCACCGGACTTGGCTACGACAATACGGCCAATGTGTCTTCCGACGCCATCGATTTTGCAATACCCCCAGGAGTTGTCGTTCGAGGGCTCCCAGCGAATTTCCCAAATTGCACGACCCAGCCCTTACCCTATTGTTTCAAGTGGCATCCGGCGTGTCTTTGCATATGGCCCACGACGTCCCTCTGAAACAGAGCGCGGTTCATTTGTCAACATCGGCGTCATCAAAGTAAGTCATTTATGAGTTAAGTATGATGGTATTGTAGCTAATCTCAAGCCAGGCAGGAGCCAATCACACGATCACGTCCCGGCGCCAAACTCGTCGCACGCTTCCGCCAACTTCTACACTACTACCGCCACCAACTCCCGAAGCTCCAACGAACGAAACCGACGAAACCCCAATTCAGAATATAACGCAACTCCCACCAGATCAACTAAGCAAGGTAATTCAGGAAGCAAAAAATGGTATGCGCCGCCGACTCGTTTGTACAAACATTTTCCCCACCCAAGTCGAAGCAAACTCGTTCGCAGAGGATGCAATCACTGACGCGCTTAGAACTCTAATAACAGGTATGCGTTATTCACATTCATTCCGCAACGCTTCGTGACTGCCATGCCAGATCCCCACTGGGTCCTTGACAGAGCCAAAGATGGCAAAGCGATCTCTCAGGTTCTCCAAATACCTAATAGCATCCGAACACTCTTCAAGAACGTTGCGTGTGCGCAGGTCCTAATCGGCTATGGTATCAATGTGTGCGACGATGACCTCTTGCTCGACCAAACGCAAATCCGAGAATCTGTCTGTGGTCGCATCCAACACCTACTTCGAGATTATAACTTCTTATACACGGAGGTATGTACTTTGTTTGCTGAACTACACTCTCTGCTAACAACCAACATAGGATCCTCCCCGACGATTTGGGCATCATGCCCTCACCCATCTATTGATATCCGCCACCTGGACAATGCCGGGAGCACTCTTCAAGTCGTTGGACGTCGACGATGCGGCTACTATCGATGGTCTCGTTGCACTAGCCGGTGCTGCCCTGAGCAGCGCATTGCACGAGTACCGTGAGGGGGTAGTTTGTGTCGTCGAATTCTCAAATCTCCTTGCCGGTGAACGTTACAGGGAAATTATTCAAATCATTCGTGGTATGTCGACTGATGAAGAACTCTGCACTCAGTACAAAAAATATTGTTGAAATGTAGTACTGCTAGGCCGTAGTTATCAAGGTAGCTACTAATCAAGGCTCCAGCCCAAATTGCGAGATCTGAAATCCGGTTGCCCAGAACGGGCACCTGCAACATGGTGAAGTTCTCCAGTCGCATCCGAACGAAATCCGAACGATGACAATGTGCCCAATAACGTTAAGTGACCCTACCAATATCTATGTAATACGGCGTTCTGAACTGCCAGTATGTTAGTGGCACCCCCATTCTATGACATGTAACTGTCAATCGAAGATCATATATCACCTGACTGGTTCAAACGTGGGTTTTGCCTATCTGAATGGGTGTCAGTGCGTATGTACTTGCTGGAATTCGAGTGGGTCCTCGAGAGATTCAGAGACTGACTGACGGAGGTGATCTGCCTTCTTGATTTCGCTAACAAGCCTTTGCTTCAGCTCAAGAATGAGCCGCCTCACTGCCCATATATACACGAAGAATGAAGAAAAAGGGTCTTTGCGGGCTACTTTATGCCGCATACGATGGTTTTCGGTCTACCCCTTCCCTCTATCCGGTTATATTCCATGATCAATGGAGTATGTTACTCTTGGAGAAAAGAAAAGGTGTGGTCCTGAACTCTAGTAAGTGCTTTCGTTCCCCGCGGTTCTAATGACAGGATGAATGATGTCTGCCGAGTAATGCCTAGATGTGGAGGAATGCTGTGGTATTTTGACCGAAGAAGAACACAACAGCTGAGCCTCGTTTGCACGATATATCTAGTAAGGATGTATATAGCCATGACAGCATTTCTCGCATGCCGCGATTCTAATGACAGGAAGAATGATGCCTGCCAAATGTGGATCAACACTACTGCCTACTACAGTAGGTCAATGGGTTAAGTCCTGTGCCAACCTCAACGGCCATGACTACCACAAACGAGCACGACCACGACGACAGCAACGGCAATAACACCTCGAGAGGAACGTTTGGCAAGGTGGTCCAATGGTGTTATAGGACCCAAAAATATGAAGTGATCAACAGTTAGCCACACTCTAGTGCTGCAATCAGGTATGTTAACAGGTCCATGGCGCATCAACTATACGGTCCTTCCAGATCCAGCTAGGCAGCAGAGCGTAAACTCTTCCACGATTTCCAGGACAGATACCTGCAATGCCATCTAGTTCATGATTATTTATCTGATCATCAGTATCGGCGATGTGTCACTTTACCGGTCTAATCGTGATTTGCAGGGAATTTCGTTTCAACGTTCCGGGGTTGATCGGATCTTACGTTTTGCTTCCGTACTCCCCATTCCTTCTCTCGGTTACGTATCATTCCACACAGCGGGGGCGAAATTGTGTTTGCTCCATGGTCAACTGACACGGAGTTCTTGTGAGAAGAAGCGAAAGTTCCAATCGCATTGCTGCTTCAGCGTGGCCTGCCCTATACACTTCGGCTGGCTGGATCGGATAAAAGGGCTCAGGTTTTTCCTTCTTTCCTCAGGCTTTTGTCTCTGCAATATCTGTTCCCCATCACAATAGTCATACTCGTGGGTTTCTTTCAACTCGTGGTACTACCACACTTTCATACTGACAGTAATCAGCATTGAACATGCCCCAAACCACCGTCTGCAGATGGCTTCCCAAGGACCGAGCAGTCGTTGACAGATTCGTGGACGAATACTACGGGCGTAGTTGTCTCGTCCATGGGCGTAGCCCTAAAACCGGCAAGCGTGTCGCGGAGGTGGGGGAGAAGCTGGAGTCAGCGATACGCAAATCCGGCGTTAGCGTTAACCCCCGCACCCTGCGGTGCCACTACCGCGTCCGGGACGGCGAGAAGGAATTTGTTTGCACTGTCCGCGAGTTGGACACTATAGTGCAGGAATTCAAAGATTACATTGAAAAGGAGCGCGTGGTCTACGATGCGTTCAATGCGATGTTCGAGCAGGCTCCCCCGCCTGCTGATGGAACGGGTAATGCAAAGGTATATAATTTTGGCTTTTGTGACCGTTACGCGGCTCATTTCAGTCTAGATCAACAACTATGAGGACCTAATGGAGATGTTCGACACGATCCTGACGACAGCACCTTCCCATGGCGGGGACAGTGCGAGCGACATGGCGGCGTCTGTTCCCTTTTACGCTGTCATTTCACGTTTCTGCAACACTCCTGCGGGCTATATCGCGTTCACCCACCCTGGAGTAAATAAGAAATTCTACAGGCTATTCATGAAATGGAACGAGTTCCTCGCGTCACCAGCGTCCAAGAGGGTCCTTCACAGTGGAGACGGCGGCTGGCTCAGTACGGCAGCGCTCAATGAGATTGTCGAGTACGCTGGTGGAGACCCTGCGCAGCAGACATTTGACAGCATTTACATTTGTGATACCAGCGATCCTCACTACGGTTACAAGTCCTATGACGATTTCTTCGTCAGGGAGTTGAAAGCCGCCCACCGCGCCGTTGTTTTTCCTGAGGACCCAGCGATCGTTAATTCAGCATGCTCGTCCACCATCAACCACATCCACTCCAACCTTAAGAGGATTGATAGATTCTGGCTCAAAAACACCCCTTACTCCCTCAACCATATGCTCGCAGAAGATGAACTTGTTGACCATTTCGTCGGCGGGACTCTTATCCAGGCTATGCTTGCATCTCTCGATTATCACCGTTGGCGCAGTCCCGTAAACGGTACCGTCGTAAAGACACGCCTCATTGCGGGCATGAATCATGGTAACCAACCGCCGCCTACCTACTTCGCGGCTCGCTGGGACGATGAGGAGGATCCAGACGTCGTTACTCGCTCGCAGGACTTCGTCACGGCCATATCTACCCGTGCTTTGATTTTTATCCAAGCTGAGGAGCCCGTTGGCTTGATGTGCTTCGTGGGTGTTGGCTTATGCGAGGTGTCGTCTTGCGATATTACCGTCAAGGAGGGTCAGGTACTCAAGAAGGGCGATCAGCTGGGCATGTTCCACTTCGGAGGATCTACCCACTGCCTCATCTTCGGCGGTGGCGTGACCGTGACGCCGATCATGCAGCCTGGCAAGGACGACGACGGCAACGACATCGAAATACCATTGAAGGAATCGAAGGTGCGAGTTGGCAAAGACATCCTCACCGTAGCAAAGAGGGTTTGAGATGATGCCTCAGATTGTATGTTAATGTAAAACCTACGAACAGTATCCATGTCTTGATCGCTCGTGTGTACGATAGCAAATTGAATCAGTGTCTTGGCGTGTTTGCATACGTGACGATGTAACATTGCAGGCCTCCAGCCTCATCTTCTCCTCTGACGTACCCGTGTTTACTCATCCCGCAGGGAGAGGGAGACAGCCACTGGTAGGATTGTTGCATAAGATTGGGTTTGCAACAACGGTTATACCAGGCTCACAACGGCAATGCCAGCCGGCCCCAGCCAGCACTTCACTTGGTTCAGCCCAAGGTGCCGCTCACATCCACACTTGAATGATAAGTTCGGTCGACCCACCCCTCGTTTTTCACCGGCGTCACTGATCTCGCAGAGCAAGGACGATACCATTGGTAGCACCGTATTTGCGAACTGATAGGCATATGTGTCAGGTGTTTCCCCTATGTAACCCAGGCCTAAGCCCCCAGGAGCGAAGCCAGGTTGAAGATAGCAGAGCAGAGATCCTGGTGGTCGGGAAAATAACTTGTCCCCCCACTCACTTACCATTCCAGTACCTGTACATACGAGTTCAGTGCCTACTACCCATTCAACCATACCCGCGATAGGAGGATTTCCATAGAGATCCTGAGAAGCCCACAACACTCCGCATGCATGGATGAAACACGTACCAAATCAGATGGGCGCACCGTCAGATTGAGCGTCAGCGGAACGCCCCTCAATTCCAGTAGGCAATACTTACGTAATGAGCTGCACAATGAGATCAACCACGGGACGGTCAGCCCTTCTTCAGTAGAGAACTCAGACTATGTCATATGCAAAGCAAGTCGGCCTTGGAGTTTTCGAATGCGAAGTCGTTTAACAAGGCCGTCACCGAGATCTGCGCAGCTGAACTGTTCGACGGACAAGTGCTCAAGGCACGTCCGGTGGCCCACGGTGGTCAAAGCAATATCTTTACGTCTTCACGCTCCACCAAGCAAAAAGCAACGAAATCAGACACCTCCATATCTGGATGGCGTACAGCAAGGAACGCCGTACAGCGGCTACAGCGTCTTCAATGTTTGCATAGCCAAGAGAGCTCTGAGCATCTGGAAGGCAGTGATGCTGAGCGTTTGAGAACTTTCCTCTAATTATATCTTCGGCCAGCAGGCGCTTCCATTTCTAGATGGCGTACACCAGGGGACGCCGCGTAGGCAGCTGCAGTATCCTTGACGTCCGCGAAATCAAAAGAGCTCCGAGCATATCGAAGGCGAAGATGCTGGGCATTCCTCTAAGATCCTCGAATACCCGCGACCGGTTGATGCTGAGCATCGGAGGCAAGTAGGTGAAATGATCGAGCCTTGGAATCACAATGGCACCCAAAAATGACATGGGACCTTCAAGGACGAATCGTGAAAGACTGGAAAAGTGGCAAGTGGATACTGTCAGGAGGTAGAGTTCCACAATTCAGCCCAGACAATGTTAGCATTCTGAGCAACATTATCGATGCAGCTTCAGTGGTACCCCTAGAGAAGAACATTGTAGCCGAAGGGTTTTGAGGGCCACAGCAGATAACAAGGCCAAGGAGCCGATAGAACTCTCGTAAACCGCCAGTCGGATATTTCGATGTCGAGTGGACATTCACGACTTGTCTTCGCATGTGCTATCATGAGAGAGGTAGACCACAAAGGATGTGTCGCAATAGTGGACCAGAGACTTGAGGACATCAGAATCACATCTCTCCGACGAAGCGACACCCTAGCCAACCTCCTCTTGCTAGACCGATTGGCAAAGTCAACCGGACGGTTACAGTCATTAATAGATTATTTGATAAAGAGTTGAAACGGAAAACGGCTAATCGGGGATGTCACGGAGTGCTTGAGGAGTTCATCAATCGTGTTTTTTCTGAACCTGAACAGCAGAGAAGGCGTTGCGAAGGCGTTCGAGTAGTTGTCGTTCTTGCTCAATTTTAATAATGCCAGTTCGACTCGAGCGTAGGGTTGTTCACGGGTACAGGTAACACCGCGGTATTTTAGTCACGGGTATGGGTACAGTGTGGCACAACTCCAACTGCACCCGCACCCAAGGGGTACGCGTCGGGGAATGCCGAGACACTGCGGCCAGGGGGGGCCCGAGGGGGGCATTAACTGTCTAATATGGGAGTAATTCCGGAGACCCCTCCAGATGCTTAGATACTGTTGTTATTGCTATTTTTGGGTGACCGGAATCAAACGAAGGTCAGCGGGGCGCCGCGGGATGCCTGCTTTTTGCCAATGGAAGATAAGAAGAAGTGCCCAGAGGTATGGCATTCGCTGTAGTCATGACAAACATTCGCAGATAACACACATCAGCAAATCACGAGTTTACTTATCCTTACTTGACAGCTACTGACTTAACACTTGCTTATCATACCAACTGCCAAGCTGCCTGCTTGGATAAGTAGATCCTTCTGCTGGCTACTTACTTAGCACTGCTTATTTTTTACTTAATGTGTGCTTAGCTTGTTAGTTTCCTACTTGAAATAACATTGGTTCTGTTCTGTCAAGCAGATAAGCAGCAACAAGGTGCAATTAATATCTGCTAAGCACATGCTAAGTAGCAGTGAAGTAGATTATGCAGCAGTAAAAGCAAGGGATTGAAAAATGTAGATGGACTAGTGATAGCAATTGGGAAGACATATTAGAAATCCTGTTGTGGACTCAGTGGATCATATAACCAGTAGGGAATGAAAACCTACAGATAAGTGCATACTTGTCATCAGATCCTGCATCACTCAACAGCTTGGGGTCAAGTTCTTGCCCTATTGCAAGTGAAGCAAGGGTGAGCTCTATGATGGCTTGAAGCTGAGCAATAGATCTTCTTTTGGTGGCCCCCATAAACTTCCTCATTGGGGCTCCCCAATTCTGGTCTGAAAATGTGCACACAGTCTTGCTATCCTTCCCTGAAGCCATGTTGTATTTGATGGGGGTTGGCACAAACCTCATTGCCACATTGGCAATACCATCTTTGATGTTGACATGGGACTTGAGCTCAACATCACCAGATCTAATGAGGTTCAAGCCATGGGAGAGCTAAAAAACTAATCAATACTGTAGCTATGACAATGCCTTGATAAATGTTACTGCAGCAGCACAAAGCCCAAGAGCACCAACAACACCATGCTTCACCAAAGATGAAGTGTCAAGAGTGGGGACTTGAATGTATCCTTTGGTTGCAGTCAAATGGCTGCTCAGCAGCAGCTGTTGCACAAAAATGGAGTGGAAGGCTTTCTCAGGAACAGTCATGTTGAGGTCTTCATATAAGAATGTGAAATGATCAAGTAATAGTTTTGCAGTGTTGGCAGTGTGAGTCAAAGTGTGGTTCAGTGGTGAAAACCAACCAAAACCAACACAAAAGACAAAAGAGTGAGTGGTGGTGTGCCTATGCAGTACCTAGATGGTAGAACCTTTGATTTGGGTGGGTTTTTGTGAGCTACAACACTCAAAGACAAGTGCTGAGGGTTGGGGGTGCTCCTGATGAAGAGGGAGCAAGAATGTGATAGAAAGTGATAGGGTAGACTGCTGTCAGCCTGCAGAAGGATGGATGGTGACTTAATTCAATGTGCAAACACTTGGTAAGCAACTGGTCACTGATGAGTAAGGAATGTAAGTGAGGGTAATCATCTTGGAAAGCATTGGTAAACATTAGTAAGGATTAGCAAGCCAAAAGGCAAAGGATCAGTAAGCAAAGTCAAAAGACTGGTAAGTATTGGCAATAGGTGAGTCAAAGACAGTCAAAACATCAAAGTACAAGTCAAGTGATGTCAGGAACTGGGAAAGTGCACTGGAATCACATTAGGGGGAGGCTGTGCATGTCACATCTCAAAGAGATCACTTCTAGGCCAAGGTGGGATGACAGAGAGGCAGTGCTGATCTGATGCTGATATAGTACATCCAAAAGTGGACAGGGTGAGTCAGATGTCAACAGGGGTCAAGCTTTGGGGGTCTGTGGGGTGACAGGAGCATAGGGGATTGCAACTTTCCCCCCCAAACCATCCTCTCAGTGAAGCAAATAAAAACTTCTTGAATGAGGCTCTGTTGGAAGAGAGGATGAAGGGGGAGTGTCTTCTGCTGTATCTTGCAACAAGGAGGCAAGATGTGCATCATACTCATCATGGATGCAATCAGGGAGAGTGCAGAACAGTAGATCATACTGTAGCTGTCACAATCTTGGAAGAATGATGGATGAGACCAGTATGAAGACATTGCAGGGAGCAGGGAGGAAGGATCCATATGCTTCTTGGACTGGAGAGACTGAAATGACCACATAAGACCTTTCCAAGCAAATGACAGACCTGAGGCAACCAAAGAATGTCCTCCTAGAGGTCATACTGACAAAAAGAACATGCTGTCCAAGCTGGATGGGCTGAAAGGGCACAGACAAGGGTGGGATGTACCAGGATGCTTCAGGACAGAAGCTGGTAGGAACTCCTGGTAGATATATGTAGCCATGGTCCCTAGCAAAGGGGACAAGCGAAATGAGCATCTTTTGGAGGGAGTGCTGTAGAAATGTGTGGAGTGTGCAAATCCTTTCCAATCTTGGAAGGTAAGATCGCATGGCTGAGCACTACAAGCAAGTGTGGGAATGGTCTCTGTATCTGCAGAAACGGCAGAGATATGTCAAAAACTGGAATGCCATACATGGGTGCTTAAGAATTTTAGCCAGCACTTAACTCACTCCCTTTCTTTTTCTCTGGCACTGATGACTTGTTCTTGTGTGAGGGATGACTGCTGACATTCCTGGCTGTCCTTCTTTGCATGAGGGCTATGGTCTTCATCTCCATTCATCAGCTGTATCCATGTCCACCTCACCAAACACCTTTGGTGTGTGACAATGTTCCTAATGCCAAAGTCAAACAGCTTTCACTACATCACCCAGGCCTATTGTTCACTCACCAGTTACCCCAGATGGGTTATGCTTTGTGCAGAGACAGCCAAGTCCATTGGAAAGTTCATTTTCAAACAGATTTTGTGCCATTCAGGTGGCATTGCAGAGATTGTCACAGATAACAGGGGACCATATGTCCTTGCTCTCAACTGGCTCTCCAAGACCTTTGGAATTTGTCACATATGCATCTCCCCTTATAACTTGCAGGCTAATGGAGTTGTTGAACAGTGGCATTTTCATGTAAGAGAGGCAATGGTAAAAAGTTGTGGTGGAGAAGCATTGACATGGTCAGAGGTTGCCCCTGCAGTATCTTGGGCAGAACAGGTTATGGTCCACAAGGCAACTGGGTTTTCTCCATTCTATATGGCTCATGGTGTCAAACCCAGACTCCCTTTTGATCTGGTCAAAGCAACATTTTTCACCCCTTTTGAAGTGGAATTCTACTTGACCACAGATCTCATTGCTCACTGTGCTCACCAACTCCAGAAATGCCCAGAGGACCTTGCTCACATCCATGATCTGGTCCTACAATCACACTTTGCCTCAGCCAAGGATTTTGCTCTGTTTTGCATGTTCTATCAAAGACTTTAACTTTGAACCAGGGTTGCTCATCCTCATTCAGAATTCCTGCATTGAACTAGAACTTGACTGGAAAACCAAACTGTGCTACCTAGGGCCTATGATCATTGTCAGACACACAAAAGGCAGCTTGCACATACTTGCAGAATTAGATGGTGCTGTCTTGAAATTCTGCTTTGCTGCCTTTTGCTTATTCCCCTATTTCCTGAGGAATAACACTCATATTGAAGTCACCCAGCTGACTGGTGCTTCCATGCAAGACCTGGATTGCCTTGAAGATGATTTGTTCCCAGACCCTATGCTCACTGGCATCCATTTGGATGAGTCAGATGAGTAGCCCATCTTTCTTTTTTCCTCCATTCTTTCCTTTCTCCATTCTTTCTTTTATCGATACCTGTTTTATCTCATGTATAAAATCTGCACTGCTCACAAGAAATGCAAAAAAAAAAAAAATTCCACAACACTTCTACCTTCAGAAGTCTTACTTTTCCTTCCCTTACTGTAGTACTAATACTGACACATGAAAGACTCTTACAATTTCGGAAAATACAAGTATGAAAAAAAGACAAAAAAAAAACAAAAAAATCCCCAGACACTAGTACACTATTTACAGGTCCTGCAGTTTGTCCTTCAACCTTCACAACTCCTCCCATCTAGCTCATGCAGTCTCAATCTGATGTGTTACCTGCCTTGCCAACATCTCCAGCAGCTGGTAGACCTGCTCCAGCTCGAATTCCTCACCCTCAGCTCTCACCTCGAGCACTTGCAGATGTTTGACAAAGCTTGCTGTTAACCACTCATGTGGGTTTTCGACCTCCAGAATTTTGGTGACCAATGGAGTGGCACTCTGGACTGCCTCTTCAACACCTCCTGGTTCATTTAGCAAGCCAGTCGCAGTTGCAGAAAATGGCTCAAACCTGATTTGCAGTTCATTGAAAGGGAGTGTCAGGGGGGGTTCATTGACAGGGGCTGGTGAGAACAAAGGTCCAGGTGTTGGAGTAGCCCCACAGAAAAAGAGATGAGGGGTTGGTGAAGGATTGCAAGGGGAGGAACATGGTTCTGGGGTAGGCAAACATGTGGGGGTCAGATCAGGTTGTCATTTTTGAGGTGGAATGTTCAGAGTGAGTTTCTGGGCAGGTCCAGTCACAGGTTCTGCTGGGGCTGCCTTTGAGGTTGTAATCAATTTGACTTGTTTGTGGGACAGCCCTGCCTCCAAAACAGTACCAGAGTT
Source organism: Pisolithus orientalis (assembly GCF_024613125.1). Taxonomy (NCBI): domain Eukaryota; kingdom Fungi; phylum Basidiomycota; class Agaricomycetes; order Boletales; family Pisolithaceae; genus Pisolithus; species Pisolithus orientalis. Next base: position 86,219 of record NW_026260862.1, on the reverse strand, counting down.
CTTTCACTGAAGGTGGTGTCAACTCATTCCCTTGTGGAATTTCACCTGTGCAATACTCACCTTTCTCCCTACTCCATGAGAGCATGAGCACTTGCACTTTTCCTTCCTGTGCCATTTGCAGGACAACTCTGGCTCCCTGATGCACACAAGGTTTGCCTGGGCACACATCTTGCAGGGCTTGTTGTCCCAGCTGTGCAAGGTCCCTTTGTGGAAGAACCTGCCTCACCTTTGCCTTCACCATCACCCTCATCATTGTCAACATCATCAGCCAGCTTGTCCTCCTCACTGGTGGCCTGTGGAATTTTCATTGAAGTCAGCAGTCACACTTGGGGTTGTCAAGGACATAGAATGCACCTTCTGTTTCCCTTTTCCCTTGCTCACACTACCAGAGCCCCCCCCAATCAAACATGCAGCTCCTCTTGACAGGCATCCTTCAGTGTCATCTGGTGCACAGTCATGACCCTCACCTCTTTCTGCTTGGCCCTGGGTGCCCATGGATGGTGCCTTGGCCAACCTCTCAGCCTCCAACCATGCTCTCTCCTCTACCCACTCCTGGTAGTCCTCAAAAAGGTCATTGATGTTGAATCTACACTGCCCTTCTGGCCCCTGAAGATCTGCTATTGCTATAGCTGTTGGGATCACCTTGTTCTGCTGTATCACAGATTCTTTGGTCATGTTGTGTAGGTTGGTGTCATGCACCTTCAGGATGGAGATCTTGTTCTCATCAACATACTTCCACCACAAGTAGATGCCAGCCTGGGGATCAGTCAGCACATCATGTTGCATGGGTCTCTAGTGCACTCACCCAAGTCTGGTCCCAGTCCTCCACCCACTCATATATTACCTCTAAGCTCTCTTCAGGCCATGGCACTGCATCAATTTGCACCATAATGTGTCTTAGAGCTGCTGACAGCAAGGTGGTTGCCTGGTCCCTCATGCTGCATACTGGTCACACATCATGGATTGAGTAGGCTTGCATGTCAAAAATTGGGTATGGGCTTGGGTAGTGGATACAGGTGTGGCTGGGGAGTGAAAGTTTGACAAGTGGTGAGCCACCTTCTGAGTGCATTTGAATTCCACAGGGCCATCTCATACAATGTGGAATTTCCCTCTGCATGAGGCAGAATTCCAGCCATGTGCCATCATTGTTACATAAAGCCTGCTGATATTCTGTGCTCATCTCTGTCACATCTCAGTTTGGTCTGACCAAGGACAGTCAGCATTTGAAGTCCCCAGGAGGTGTAGGGAGCCATATACTCCCTGAGGCTGGAACAGGAGTTGGTCACTAACTTCTGCTGGCCTTCAGATGCTTTTGGGGTTCTTCCCACTTGTAACCTCATGTTGCCTCCCAACCCCTGTTGCCCAGCCATCAATAGGCTGATCCAGAAATTCCACATTCGCCCAGAGTCATCTGGAATTCAGTAGCCAAGCCACCCCCAGCCATGTCACCACTCACCCATGTCAGTCACTTTTACAACAAACTCTGGTTCATCGAAGAATACAACCTCCCAACATGAAAGATTGCCCACCCCTGGGAATCCAGGGGCTACAAAGGAAAAACCACAGACTGGGTGATGCACATTGCATCCTTCCAAGCCAAGATTTTGGGGAAGAACTATGCACATCCACACCTACATCCTCAAGCTCAGGAATTGGGAGTCCCTCCTTCTCAGAATGCCCTGGCTCCAAGAACACAACCCTATCATCAGCTGGACAACCCAAAAGCTGATTGGCTGGGGGGAACTCAATCATGGGCTGGATAAGAAGAACCACATCCATGGTACTGATTTCACTAGGACCATAAAAGTCAGCAGGACCTTGATCTTGACAAAACTTGAGGCCTCACACATTCAGGCAGATGTAGAGTTGCCTCCAGAGTATCAGGAGTTCTCAGTAGTCTTCTCTGAAGAAGAAATCCCTCTTCCACCTCACCAAGGTTTCCTCAATCATGAAATTCACCTGAAGCCTGGCTTCCAGCTGAAGAAAGGAGCAATCTACCTGTTGTCACTCAACAAGCTTAAAAACCTCAATGAGTTTATCAACAAGAACCTTAAGTGCAGGAAGATTTGCCCCTTAAAGTCCTCACAAGCAGCCCCTGTCTTTTTTGTAGGAAAGAAAGACAGGAAGTGACAGTTAATCCCAGACTACTGCTACCTAAATTCTCAGACCATCACCAACTCCTACCCTCTCCCTGACATAAAAACCCTCCTTGACAAGCTCACTGGCTCCTGCTACTTTGTCAAGTTCAATGTCCATTGGGGGTTCACCAACATCCAAGTGAAGGAGGGGGACAAGTGGAAGAGAGTGTTCATCACCCCCTGTGGACTCTTCAAGTCCACTATAGTGTTTTTTGGACAGTGCAACTCCCCACCTACCTTCCAGTGGTATATGGATAGCACTTTTGGGGACCTCAAGAGAAAGCAGAAAGCAGTCATCTTCATGGATGACATAATGTTACACTCAAAAGTGAAGGAGGGACTACATGCAAATGTCCACAAGTTCCTGTGTGTTGCTACAAAGGAACACCTTTGCCTTAAACTCAAAAAGTGCACCTTTGAGGCCAAAGAAATAGAGTTTCTTGGGTTCATGATCTGTCAGGGTCAGTATGAGCCTTTGGAGATCAAGATTGAAGCCATCAAAACCTGGCCCACTCTGACAACCCTAAAGGAACTCTGTTCCTTCCTCAGGTTCTGCAACCTCTATTGGCAGTTCATTTCTGGTTTCTCGCAGACAATGCACCTGTTGCACAACCTCTTGAAGAAAAATGCCAAATGGACATGGGGAGCTGAGCAGTTGACTGCCTTTGAGGCCCTCAAGAGGGCCCTCTCCTCAAAACTGGTCCTCCACCTCCCCAATCTCCAAAAACCTTTTGTCCTGCATACTGACAGCTCTAAACTGGGCACCAGAGCAGTTCTGTCACAAGCCAATGACTCCAGAACCTTACACCCCTGTGTGCACATGTCCCAGTTGCTTACCAGAGTGGAACAGAACTACCAAGTCTATGACTTGGAAATGTTAGCTGTCATGCATGCCCTCAAGCAATGGTGCCCCTATCTACACTCTCCCCCAGAACTGACCAAGGTCTACACAGACCATCAGAATATTACATACTATGTGCAATCACAGAAGCTTATGGCCCACCAGGCCCACTGGCAGGCCACCTTGCAGGAGTACCCACTCCAGTTCATCCATGTTGCAGGAACTAAAAATATCGCAGCTGACACCCTGCCCTGCCACTCTGACTTCAATGTGGAGCCCACTACCATCTCCACCCTACTCCTGAAGGCAATTTGGCTTGAAGGGGGGGGGTGAGACCTCCTGTCATTTCCATTTTCAAGCTTGATCTACCTGCCAAATTCCCACCTGAGGAAAAGCCAATGGTTCCAAAAGGAAAAGGACATGTCTTCCAGATAAATGCCAATCTCTATGAGGAGGCTAGGAAGTCTTTGGCATCCCTGACTGTACCCAAAATGACAGAAGGATCTGATGGCATAAGGAGAAAAGGAAGAAGAATATTCATTCCAGAACCCATTCACCAAGATGTTCTTCAGCAGTATCACAATCTGCCCATGTTCAGGCATCCCAGGGTGAAAGCAATGATGAAGAAGATGAACAAGTATGTGTGGTGGCCCAGAATGTACCAGTCCATCAGGAAGTACTGTGCCAGATGTCCTGTCTGCCAGGCTAACAAGGTCAACATGCACCTGACAACACTGCCAGTTACCCCACACAATGTTGCCAAAAACCCCTTTCCATTCAAACAGATCTCCATGGATCTCATAACTGATCTACCCCTGTTGGGAGACAAGTATGACTCTATCCTTATGATCATTGACCAGTGTTGACAAAAGGTGCATTCTTCCTGCTGACCACCAAGACTGTTGACAGTGTTGGGATCACTGACCTCTACCACACCTACATCTACCCACATTGGGGGGTACCCAAGGCTGTTATCTCAGACTGCAGTCCACAGTTTGTCTCTGCCTTCCCAAGGGACCTTTACAAGGCCCTTGGCATTGAAATGAAGGCATCCACCACTTACCACCCACAGACAAATGGGGAGGCCAAACATGTCAACCAGGAAATCAGTACTTATCTTTGAATGTACTCTGACCAAAGTCCCCACAGCTGGCATGTCAAACTCCCTGATGCTCAAATGGCACACAACTCATGTGTGCACTCATCCCACAGACACCATATTCCCTCATGTACAGGTTTGACCCTGTGCCATACCCCACCAGTCAAGCACCTGCTGAGTCACTCACAGGAGATTGCCTCAAACAGCTGGCAGCCAATTTGGATGTGGCAATAATTGCACATAAAAATGTGCAGGAATTAATGAAAGCCCGATCAATACAGAGTTTGCCATAGGAGATAAGGTGTGGCTTGATGCTTCTGACCTAAAAAGGGATGTCCCATCAAAGAAGCTTGCCCCTCAACATCATGGTCCATTTGTAATTTCTGAATGGATCTCCCCAGTGGCATACAAGTTGGTGCTACCCCCTAACTGGTGTGTCCACCCCATTTTCCATGCAAGCAAACTCACCTCCTTTGTTGAAACAAGTGAGTATGGTCTGGCCAAACCCCTGCTGCCTCCTGAACTGGTAGGAGACAAGAATGAATGGGAGGTCAAGACTATTCTGAAACACAAACATGCCTGACATGTCAAGAGCCACAGTGGTGAAAACCTGCAGCCAAAATACCTCTACCTGGTAAAATGGCTCAGATTCCCACATAACCAAAATAGTTGGGAATCGGAAGACAACCTTATAAATGCCCCAGAGGTTCTCTCCAAGTACAAGTGCATCCACAACCTCTGAGATGTCATATACTCCCAACTATGAAAACCCTAGCTCAGACTACTTCAATAACAACTTCTTCACTGACTTCAATGAACCCTACAATCCTTCATGCCTCTTGGCCTCCTTTGAATGCCCCAACACCCCTCTACACCTCTCAAGCCCACCTGTGCACTCCCCCCAAGCAGTACATTCCACATCCCCTGTACTACCCACCAACCCCACACAAGGGACTCCCTACCAACCCCTGCATGATTCTGTCACCTCTGTCATGTGCCCATACCCATACCCAGTTGTTTGTTCAGTCAGCAGTACCCAGTGAGCCTCTAAGGATGCCTGAAAGGGAAAATCCAAGGCTCCACCTGCCACTGAACCTCACTATGATGCCACTTACCAGTCTTGCAATACCCCCCCACTCTCCCAAGCCAGTTACAGATCACCAACCCCTGGCCCTAGCACTGGTCCATCCTCTTCAGCACCAAGGACTGTTGAACCAGCCATACTGTCAGCCAGTACCCCTGTCCCTCAACCAGGAACCAAGCCCTGCCTGGTACCTGAGGCAAGCCTCTTCCTCAGTTATGTTCAGGTACTTAATGACTTTGAGCAGTGGGAATCATGCAGCTGGAGAGCAGGAGAACAGCACAAGCATCTTCAGGTGCTGTCCAAGATCTTTGGAAGCTCAGAAATGATCAGCAAGTGCATATATGACCAGGTTTCCACTACAGAGAGAACCTTTGAGGCCCAGACTGCTAGTGCCCTTGATACCTCCAATGCCACCATCCTCCAGCAGGCATTGCAGACTGAGGAGTCCATCATACATATCATGCATGGGGATTTCAGGCTGTCCCTAATTGATTCCTTCCACTCCTTTCTCAACCAACTCCCAACCACTGATGTGGTCAATGGCCTCCTCACTTCTTCAACTCAAGCAGCAAAACGAGGATGTCACATACCTCAGGGGGATAATGGAAAGAAAGAAGAACAAGAAAGCCCCAGTAACTCAGGGGGTTTACAATGCAATGGAGGAGGTAGCCTGCCTCAAAGAGATGTCAGCCTGGGGAGTGGCCCTCACAGCCAGGAGACTGGACCAAGGAGTGTATCAACATGTGACAATAGCATTGGTGCTAGTACTGGTTTGATGTGCATCTTGATTCTTAACATGTTCCTCCTAACTGAGGCAACACTTTTCTTTGCAAATGTCCTAATGACTGCTAGCTCTGACAATAAACTAACTTTATCTAAGCATGTCAAAAATTGGGTGAACATTGTTGACACAAGTTCTACATGATCTTCAAGTGCCAGTGCCAGTCCTCACACATCAGCTGCACCACCTCCATCCACAAGTACCCTCACTACAAGTACTACCAATGTTGAGTCCCATGTATTCAATCTTAGCTCTCCACTGCCAGATGACCCCCAATACAACTACAAGTTCAGATCCCAACTACTAGAAAACTTCAACTTGCCACCTGAATGCAAAGATGGCAAAGCTAGCAGGCTGGTGAGACCTCTGGTTTGGACATCCCCACTCTTCAAAATGTTCTCATTGAGTATCCTTCACACTGAAATGGTTTTTACTCATGTGATGGTAGTCTCAGTGCACTGCCACAATGGCCAAGGATTGTGAGGCCAATAATACTGCCACCAGACTCACCAATGTCAAGAGGAAAGTAGCTGAGTTGGAATATGTCTCAACCTCTGGGGTTGAGGGTGATGGCATTGATGATAACTGCAGCAATCTAGACAATGCCATCTGTGTTTTGGGGTGCAAGAATGCTGTGGCCAAGGTATGTGCTAACCACCTTTCCCCATGTTCCTTCATCTTTTATTTTCTTTCAGTCATGTGTCATAGTTACAAAGAGCATGCCAAAGAAGATCAAGATACAAACTTGTGACTCTATGTCCAGCTTATTGGCCACATCTACTAGCAAGAGATCTATCAGAGTGAGCAATTCATCAAGTCAAGTGCAGACTGTCCCTGCACAAGTGCATTTCAACAATTTGGATCTCCCCTCAGATCTGCATAAGGATCAGAAGTGGAAGAGGGAAGTTATCCCAATGCTAATCCTATGGGCCAGAAACCAAGAGGATGCATTCAACATCACCAAGCAAGACATTTGCAGGGCTCTACAGGAGATTATGCCAGTCATATACCCCATACTCAAGAACACAGCAAGTAGCATTCTTCCCAGCTCACCCATGGTTTCCATCCCAAGTCCATTTCATTCTGACTTCATCTGTAGCTGACCATGTTCACCATAGGCATCTCAATGCTTGTGTGATTGGAGGCACAGCTTTGCCTCCACAGCCATTGCACAACTCATAGCTTTCTTCCTCAATCCTCAAGACCCATCACCCACTGTCACACACCAAAGGTGTTTGGTGAGGTGGACATGGATACAGCTGATGAATGGAGGATGAAAACCATAGCCCTCATGTGAAGAAGGACAGCCATAAATGTTGGCAGTCATCCCTCACACAAGAATGAGTCATTAGTGCCAAAGGAAAAGAAAGGGAGTGAGTTAAGTGCTTTGACTCATGACATGTCTGTATATGCCCTGTAGAATAGGGGTTTGGGAATGGCAACAACTGGCAGAATATGAATGCAATCCAAATGGTGGATCTGGCACTTGTGGCATGATTTAACATACCAATGGATGTCCTGCTCTAGCATGGGCCACCAAAAGTGAGTCAGCAAATGCATGCAAGTTGAGAAGATACCCTTGTGCCCTAGGTCATCATGGGTCTGGCAGAGAATTCCAAGGTGTTTGTGTGAGGGTACCACTAGCTGATGCTGTCCCTGGGGATCCTTCCTCCACAGTTACCCTCCTTTCATGAAATACTGAGTTGCAAGACACACTAGGCTTTCCAATTCCACCTCTTCCAACCCTTCTGGTGATTTCTTTGTCTCCAAAAACTCCTTCACCACTCTCATCCTCTCCTCTCTCTGCTTCACTTTCTCTGACCTTGGAATTTCAGTCTTGAGGATTCTGGGCATCAATTCTTCAGTGGTAAAGATACCTAGACTCTGTGACTGGGGGAGAGATGAGTCTGACATGATGCTCAGAATTCCCAAGGGGTAAGGTTGAGACTTGAAATGTGCTTCCCTACAATTCAAGGGCTCAACAGTGAAGGCCCCACACTCATCTACCCAATCCTCATAGTCCTCATCTCCCTCCTCATCTTCTTCTGCTCTTGGCCTCCTTGAAAGTCCATCTAGTGCTGTGTGCTTGTGTTCTGGAACATGTACAAGCTCAAAGTTGAATAAAAGAACTCTGGCAATCTAATGATTTATGGTCATGTTAGGCTGTAGGTTGGGATTGTTAATCATCCCTTTGATGTACTGTGCATCCACCTCAACAACTAAATTCTGCATGCCAAAAATATGAAGCTGGACATTGTGCAGGGCATGGAATAGTCCAAACAACTTGAGCTTAGCTTGGCTGTAGTGGCATTCACAATCATTGCAGATTATTGAGCTGAACCTAGCAGGGTAGTGTTTTCCATCCTCCCCCTCCTGCATGAGGAGGTACCCAACAGCAATGTTAGAAGTGTTGACTGCTAAGCTGACTTTCCTTTCTGAACTATAGTTGATAGTTCACAATGCAGGGGACAAGACAATTGCCTGGTGGAGATGGTGCAGCAATGATGCATTTCTTGGCTGACATGGTGGCTCCTGCATGACACAGATGGTGTGAGACTCAGTTGATGTTCTGCAGGTGCTCCCAGATGAAGCATCTAATCCTGGAATTCTGTGGAATCATTTCATAGGTCCTGTCTGGATTTTGGTAGTGGGATTTGGGGCCTTTGATAGGACAGTCATTGATAAACAGAATGGTAACTTCCAGAATTTTGTCTGTAGCCCATAGGGAGTTTGGTGAGTCCAAGGGTACTGATAGGAGCTTGGAAGGTAGTGAGGTTGTGGTAATCATTGTGTATGGTGCGATAATCATATCTGACCATAAGATCTAAAATTCCATAGACCAAATGGCAAGTGAAGGCTTCAGCAATTGAATTGATGAAGGGGGGAATGGCTGAGTCCTGGATAGAAACAGCATTTAGAGGTTGTAAGTCATGGATGAGGCACAGAGATTTTCTGTCCTTCTTGACTATGCAGAACCATTTTGAGTGATAGGACAAGGTAGAGGGCTTGTGGGCTAGTGCAGGTATCTTCAGGGGTGGGAACATGTCCTCTTGAAAGGTCCCTCTTTCTGAAGTGTCCCAAGCAAAGGCATCCTCTTGCTCCCTGACTAACCATCATACTAGGTCTAACTCCATAGGCCAAAGGAACATTGCCAGGCCCAGATTGAGCTCATCAGCTCTTTCCTGAGTAAACCTGGAACCTGGCATGAATGGAGGGGGATGAGTAGGTAAGACAGGCAGGTCTGTGAGTGGGCCTTCAGCCTCCTGATGCTCTACCCAGAATTCTGCTGGCATCAATGTCAGTACCAGCCTCACCTTCCTTGCTACAGGTTTGTACTTTAAGACATGATAAATGGGGTTGAACTGATAAGTAGAGCATAAGGCAGAGATTGTCAGTGGAGAAATGGTAGTAGCAGTCAAAAATAAGAAAGGATCAGTCAGAGAAATGAAACTAGTATCAAAGGGATTGACAGGGAACATACTGTTGCCTTGCAAATCATAGATAAATGCTGCAGGGGAATTTATGGCAGTGTCTGTGGGCAAGAGAGTGGTAGACTTCAAAGGGTATAAAGGAGGATCAGAAACATAAAGAGAACACATGGAGAAAGTGCAGTCCTAGTCTCCTCATAGCTTGTATGAGTCCTCAACTGATATTAAAACCCTGGTCAGGTGGATTCATGTGGTGACACATTTGTTTTCATGCAAAGAAGTCTTCTTCATCTTTGGAATTTATGAATCATGGAAGGGGTTGCAGTCTGTTGTGAGGTTGTGTCAGATTTTAAAACTTGTTTCCTGGAGTTAGGGTTGCAGATTTCTAGAGACTGTTCTCCATCAGGGAAATCACAAAGTACACTGGAGAGTAGGCAGAAGAAGGGTCAACCAAGCAGCAAGTCAAATGGTGCATGATCAATGACTTGGATTTGTAGATGGGCCTCAACATTTCCTATGCACAAGGTGGCATTCTCTATGACCCCAAGGGTGCTTTCTTTGAATTGGTTAGCAGCCTCCAGAGTCATGGTCATGTCATTATGGAGAGGGGTCTCTCAGGCTTCCCACAACTCCCATCACAAGGCCACCACCTGGCATCCACTGTCCAGAACACATTTGATGTGGAGTTTGTCCATCAAGGTTCCATCAACAGCATGTAAGGGAGCTGTAGCGAGGCCTACACACTTCCTTTCTGTGTCTCTGACCCAGTACTGCTCATAGGACACCCAGGCAGCTGAGGGTGTCATGTCTGATGTGGTTTCTAAACTCCCAATCATTATCTTCTTTGTTGCAGCCAGTTCTCTAACCTGCTTGTGAATCTCCAGGCTGACAGCTAATAAGTCTTTAGTGGAGATTTCCATCTTTGCATCTAAGACCTGGTTTATGATCTGCTTGGTCACTGCAGCCTCATCAAAGCTGCTTTGGTAACAGAATTGAGGTGTGGAATTTGTAGATGGCTTAAACTTCCAGAGATCTGTAAGATTGGGAGCAACTGGAGTTTTTCTGGCTGCTGGGGCTTCTGAAGATGAGGCAGGGTTAGCTGGAGTGGAATTACTAACTGGGATAGCAGCTGCCAGCATGTTGACTGATGCTGGAACTGCTAGTGCTAGCCTTTGACAATGAGCTGTGACTTCTATGCCATCAACGTGAGCTGTCTTCTTTTTCTTGATAGTGTTCTTCAACTCTTCTACCTGTGTGTAAGCCCTTGCTAAGGCATGTTGGTCCTCTTTGTCAGCATCCTCCTCTAGGTCTTCATCAATTAGATAAGAAGAGGGGTGTATGTTGACTTGGTATTCCAAGGCATCCTCATTGCTGAAGAACATAGTGCTGATGAGATGGGCAGGCATATCATGCCTGCAGGATGAGGATGACTGCTGGCTGGGTCCCTGAACTGAGACAAGATTTGCTGAGGCAATGATCAAGTTGTGCATGGTGAGGAAGTTATCAATCTTTTCCTTGAAATTCCATCCCACAGCTGTCCTAGGAATGTCAGAGCTGTCTGGCATGAAAACTCTTCCCCCAATCAAAGAGCATTTCCCAGCTTGTATGTATTCATGATCTAGTCTTTCATCTCCATTCATGTCATTATGCACAAGTTGTCATCAAGTTAAGCAAAGTCTGTCATGACCATGTGTGTGTGTGGGCATGTGTGGGCATATGGGTGTATGCATGCATGCACAAGTCAACATTGAGTAAGGCAGAGTCAGCCATGACCATACATGCATGTGTGTTCTTGGTCATGCACACAACTTGTTGATGAGTTAGGTGAAGTCTGCTATGTTCATGGACACATCACCAAACACCTTTGGGGTGTGACACCACCTTTGCTCACATCCTGGTCACCTATGATTTGTGGAATGCCTGGATTGGTCATGCTGGTGGCAGGGCAGTGAGTCAGCTGTCTTCAATAGCATCTGGTGTCACCATTAGCTCCTCCAGCCTGCAGTCAATCTGTGAGTCCTGTGTAGTTGGAAATCATGCTTGCTCACTGTTCAAACCCTCTAAGAGCCACACCACTACCTTTCTTGAGCTCATACACACTGATCTTGGGGGACCTATGCCAGTCCAGACCTTCCATGGCAAACTGTACTTCATGGTTCCATGATGACTATACCCACATCCTACATGTACATTTGCTCGCTCACAAGGACCAGGCTCTTGATGCCTGGGAGATCACTCAAACCTGCTCAGAACAGCAGCATGGTACAAGGGGACAAACCCTGAGGATCATATTTCAGTGACAGGATATTGTTGGTTCTATTATGGGGGTGTCATCACTCACTCCTCTAAAAAAACAGACTATGCAGGCCCTGTCCTCCACCAAAGCCAAGTATATGGCAGTCACTGCAGCCATCCAGGAAGGCCTGTGGATTCAGTCATTCCTTCTGTCTGTGGGTTTCCTGGTGCCACCTCCCACCCATCTTTATGCTGACAATGTGGGGGCAATCACATTCTCATGAGAGGCTGCAAACAATCATTGCACTAAACATATCAATGTACAGTCTCACTTTTGTCACTCTCACATCAAGGCTGGGACTTTTCTGCTTGAGTGGATCATGTCCTTCCATAACACTGCTGATGTCCTCACCAAGGTCCTGGCTCATCTGTCCTTCTCCTGTCATGTTGCTGGTCTTGCACTTGTGTCCCATTGAGGGGGCATTGGAGGTCAGGTTTTTCAATGGTCACTTTGCTTGTTTCTCATTTCTGTTTTTCTTCTCTGCACATGGAACTTTTGCTTTGCTTGTTTCTCTTTCTTCTCTGCACATGGAACCTTCACTTTTCTTGTTTCTCATTTCTGTTCTGTTCTCCTTTCTCTATGCACAGGACTCATGTTAGTTTGGACTCTCCCTTTTGTTCATTTGCACATGTAATGTTGTGGGGGCATGTTGGTGTCAATGGTCACATGTTAGGCATGGTTGTACTTATAGAGTTGTTTACATTAGTTTACACCTCAGCACTTGTGTCTATGATGCTGAGGTGGGTACAGTAGCCCCTGAGGACATGCATGTATACTTACCTCCTGTAGTGTGACCTGTCAGGTATTGTTAATGACAGCACTTGTGTCTACAATGCTGGGTGTGTCCTGTCAGTTTTACAACAGAGAGAATTCCAGATATTGTGCAGAGGAATAGAATGGGGGGAAACTAAAGCAAATGCTTGCCTTAGTAAGAGTTGAGTGGTAGTGGTAAAGCTTGTAGGTGCTTGAGTTCTGTTGAGAACAAAGTAGAATCTGAGTTGATTTGACTGAGGGATGTAGACCTCAGAGTAGAGATTATATACATGGGGACTTGCACACAGACCATGTAATGCATAGTCATGTACACCTACTAGAAGGAGAAAGTATATACCATGTATAGTATAGAAAGTAATAGAATGTCATGGAACAAGTGGAGTGATTGATAAAACATCAGTCAGCATGAGTAATGAGTATTATGACATGAGTCATGTGACTGGTTGTTATGATAAGCAGAGTATCACGTGTATAATGTGAGTCTAGAACCAGTGGTTGTTCATAAACTTCCAACACCAGATTGCTCTCACCCCCAAGCAAGTATGTACTTAGGTCTGGCAGACCATGGAAAACCTATTTCCCCAACTAGGAAGCAAATCCCTGAAGATTGCACATGTGGGACTGCTAGATCTGCTGGCTGGTGGTTTGCCAATTCACCTGTTGAAAAAAATGTTACTTCAGCTATCCATTGCAGGCAACCAATATTTGTACACAAGAGATGCCTTGCTTCACTCTGGCAGTGGAGTCTTAGATAGATTTCTCACTTGGGAGAGTCTTTAGTAATGGCATTGCTTACATTGAGATAAAGGTATGGCAATAGACATGAACTGGTGAAATCTATGAAGGTAGTACATGATATTATTGTAAAGGATGCCAATACATGGGGTTTCTATCATAATAATATATGAGGATAGTGTGAGACCAGGAGCTTAGAGGAGGATCTTGTTGAAGGCAACATTGACAGTGGAATTGGATCCTTTAGGTAGTAGAATCTGTGCATGGTTCCAGTGCCAGATGTGGGACAGAGCAGTGTACATATAACTGACCATGAGAGAAGACAGGTCTTGTGAGGTCAACACCAACCACATTTAATGTTAGACCTTGGCAGGTGTTGAATGTGGTGGTGTAGGCAGGGGCTAATGGATATTGGCATTGCATGAGGGTGTCCAGAGTGTAGCACTGATGAAAAGGTGATGCAAGGGATGAGGATGTTGTCACTGGCAGTGGTGTGATCATGAATGATGTGTATGGTGATGAGATGGTGGCATAGAAATGTCACATAAAGAGTCTTTCAACAATACAGACAGAATCCTTTCAATCAGCACAGAAGTTGAGTCCCAAACTGGTGCTATACATTGGGCAGTGAATGCAGGCCCCAACCACCCCCACCTGACCTTACTCTTTCCCTTTGAAGCAGCTGCCACAGAAACTGTAGTTGATATAAGCTCAGTGTACTGGTAGTCAGTCACTGAGGCTACACTAAGTACAAACAATGAAAAGAGAGTATGTGATTAGTAAGCCAGTGGCATAGCCACACAATGTTTGCACTCCAACACTCCCCCTCAAACAGAGTGGAGTCCCAGTTCAAATGCAAAATGTTTAGCTTAAACAGAAGGGAGAGCTTTAGTAAGAGTATTGGCAACCATGTCACTGGTTGGGCAATAGAGAAAATGAATGGAACCATTTGTGACAGTGAAATGAATAAAATGGTAATGAATGTCTATGTGTTTAGTACATGCATGGTAATTACCATCTTTGGTAAGTGCAATAGCTGATTGGTTGTCACCATATAGAATAGTTGGGTGTTTGAGGGGGTGAAAAACCTCACCAATAAGGTGGTGTAGCCATGTAATTTCTTTTGTGGCATGTGTGGCTGTGACATATTCAGCTTCTGTGGTTGACAAGGTAATGGGTTCCTGTTTCTTTGATCCCCAGGAAATGGCTCCCCTGTCAATGAGGAAAGCATAGCCAGAAATGGCATGGCAGTGCTCCTGTGATGTGCATCAGTATTGGCATAGCCTATGAGGCCCTTTGACTCTGTGCCATAGGTTAGCAACCAGCCTTTCATCCCTATGAGATAGTGGTAGACACATTTTAGTGCCTCCCAGTGCATCCAGCCTGGGTTCTCTGTAAATTGGGCCAGAGTAGATGCAACAAATGCTATATCTGGCCTTGTTCCAATGGTGAGGTACATGAGTGAGCCTAAGGCCTCATGAAATGGCACCTGTCACATTTTGGTGACCTTGACAGCAGACTTTGGGGACTGGTTTCAAAGTTGATGAAGTGATCCCTATGAGTGCATAAATGTTGTGAAGCACCACTGTCATAGAGTTCAACCATAGTAGTTGATGACATAGAGTCTGCCAGAGCTAGGGTGGCATAGGGCAGTGCCAATGTAGTCTCTGACTCATCAACACCTCCTGCACTGTACCCTGTCAGCCACACTGCATCAGGCTCAGTGCTTGTTGCTTCTGCAGCTGCATTTGCCTTCCCACCCCTTGAGTCTTTGCCCAACATGTCCTTCTTCCCTCTAGGCTTCCAGCCCTTTGGGGCTTTTCCTGCCTTGCCACTGCCTTCTTCCCAGCAGTTTTCTGCCCTGTGGCCAGTCCAGCCACAGTTGAAACAAGTACCAGAGAACTTTGTCTTTTGACCTTTGCTTTTCCTGGAGCTGTCTGTGGAAAATGCTACATCTTCTCCTGGAGACTTTGTCTTCCCACCACCTTGGATAACAAAGCAATCTTACTCATTGAGTATGTAGGACATGAGGGAGTCCAAGGTAATGGTTTGATTTAGTAACTTCATGTTTGATGAAAGTGATGAGAGTGTTGAATTGTAGCTGCATGGAAGTGAAGCAAAGATTATATTAAAGAGATCTTCATCTGAGACTGGTTGACCTGTGGTTGCAAGCTCTTCATGAATGGTTATCATCTTGTCAAGGTGAGCATGAGCATCTCCTCCATCCTTCAGTTTCATTTCACCAAGCTGACATCTCAGCTCAACAGCAACAACCAAAGAGTAATCTTGGAATTGACCCATCAAGGTCTTGTAGTATTTGTAGGCACTGGATTTGGATATGAGGCACATGTAGAGGGAGTCAGGGATTGAAGCTGTGACATGTTCTTGTATGAGGGCATCTTTTTGCATCCATGCTTCAAGTTCCCCACTCTTGGGTTGATGGGCATTGTCTTCATGCCATGCAAGTAGCCTAGCAAATTTCTTCCTCTCA
This sequence comes from Pisolithus orientalis, assembly GCF_024613125.1. Taxonomy (NCBI): domain Eukaryota; kingdom Fungi; phylum Basidiomycota; class Agaricomycetes; order Boletales; family Pisolithaceae; genus Pisolithus; species Pisolithus orientalis. Next base: position 70,552 of record NW_026260862.1, on the reverse strand, counting down.
GCAATGTTTCAAGTCTGGACTTCCACAGAGGCCAGTTCTGCCCCAAAGCTGGAAGCTTTGGGATCTTGGGGTAACCATCACAGGATTTGCTTGTTGACATATTTTAGCTGTTTTGAGGGGTAGGGTAAATTTTCTTCTGAGACTTTGAACCTAGTTGCAAAGCTTGGGGCTCATAACCTGTTGTTGATATAAGCTCAGTGTACTGGTAGTCAGTCACTATATCACCTGTAGTTGATATAAGCTACAGGGATATTAGTAGAGTATAACAATGAGTGTAGACAAGTCTCACCTCAGTGTACTGGTAGTCAGTCACTGAGGCTATGCTAAGTATGAACAATGAAAAGAGAGTATGTGATTAGTAAGCAAGTGGCATAGCCACACAACATTTGCACTCCAACAGAAACCCCCTCAGCCAAATTGAGCACCTCCACCATGTCAAGGTTATCCACCAAGAAGCACACTAACTCAGGAGACAATGACACCCTCTTTAGTGACAGACTGAGCAGAGGAGCCATGACTCAAAGCAGCAGATGCACTCGATGCCCCAAAAGCCCCAGAGCCAACAACAATGCTTAAAGATGACATTAAGCATAAATAACTATGTCAAAATAAGGGGACACATGGAGGAGATACTGAGCTCTTCTTGAAATGAATGAAGCTGCCCCTGCCTGCACTGCAAACACTAAATATCACAGAATCCTGACAACAGAACACTCACTCCATAGGTGGCTTTGACACAATCTTGCACTTTTTTGCCCCAGAAGAACCCCCTCCCACAGCATAATGATCATGCATGCCAACATTGAGCAAAAAATTCCTCAACTCTACAGAGGTCCCCCCTGATGCTGTGGCCCCACTGAACTGTCCAGTATAGAAAATGGATGTGTTTTGATTTGGCACTGGGTTCTACACCACCATGGACACAAGCTATCAAAACAACAGCTGACCCAAAAGCAACAATCAGTAGCAAGACTGTCAAAACAGACACCACTCACACAACAGTAGAGGACATTTTCACATCCTGCATGAAATCTGATGATGTCACTGCAAAAGCCTTGGTGACACCATCAGGCAGTGAGACTGCATGCATGGTCACAGTGCCAACACCAAAGATAAAGGGCCAGGGACAGTCAGGGATAGCAGCCTTGAACTTCTCAGAACCAGGATCACCAGGGAATGGCACAATATCAGAGGCTTCCAAAAAGATAGGGTCACAAGGGATAGATGGTGGGATGTATGCTCTCACAATAACATAAGCCACAGAGTCATCCATGAGCAACAGACCATTAAACAGTCTATAAATGTGCAGTTGCACAGGAAAGACAGGGCCCAACACACACTGCAACACAGTGTCATAAAGGCAAGGATATGCCATCACACCACCACCAGCCTTTGTTGTCTGTACATGGTGGCCACCTGAAAGTGCAAAAAAACCAACCACAGTGGTCATTGACATATCTATCCACAATGAAGAGTGCATGACAGAGAATGCAACACCTGCAAGGTTTTAAAGTCCACACCCATGTCAATGGATACTGCCCTTCCACCTGCCCAGAATGCACCCACAGTGGCTAATGTGATGAGGACCATGTGGCAGCACAGAAAAGGGTCTGTGGCCCTTGGCACTGCATGGCAGCAGTCCCAAGCCATGCACCTGCACAGAGATTGGAAGGAGTTGACTCTGCATGACTGCACCCTCTGAAAATCATGACATATCAATCATAGAGGAAGCACTTATCCAGCCTTAAAGATGATAGCAACTGCACCCCATGACCCAGACACACCCTGGCCTAGGTACAAATAGACACAAACAAAATCATTGGATGTGGGTAAGATAATGGTAAGTCATACACTAGTAGAATCTAGATCCCTGATCCCATGACTAATGGTTTCAAAACCATTCCACTATTCCCTACATCAACCTTTTCAAGTTGCTTGTGCTTCAGTGTGTTGAAGGCATCTGGCATCAAGGCAATGGGTTTGACTATGACCTGATGAAGTAACAAAGAGAGGATATACTTCCCTATCACACACCCTGGCATGTATCACATTTCCTTCACACTGCCAGCATCAGGTGTTGTGGTAAGCAATTCATCCAGCTCTGTAGTATATAAACTTATTTTTATTTTCCAAGACTCTCGAGATAATGACTTTGCTTCCTGTCCAACACAGGGGTGGACAAGTCCAAGTTGATTCCATTGAAACACACCAAGCCCTGCAAGTCTATGGGTTGTGACAAACAACCTGTACCCACTTCCAATCTTGGCAAGGTATTGGTATCTTTATCCTCATCACTTTTCAATACACCAGCAAAAACTCCATTGAAGGACAGGGCCAGTAAGTCAAATTGTACATGCTCTCCCCTGGCTATCAGAACCTGATACCAACCTTCATTTTGCCAGATGTTGATGATAGCACCACTGAGCCAGAGAGTGATGATGAGCAGATCAAGACTGCATTATCTAAGGCAGGTATTCTTAAAACCCAGGGTGATAGCCTCATCACAGTCCACAACCAACTTCCTTCACAATCTTCATTGCTCTCTCAAGAATCAGTCAGCACATTTGTCCTTGTGAGGTGTATCCAAGCATTATGTGGATATCTGCCACTTGAGTTCACCCAGCTTGACACCCCTTCCAAGCATCTGCTTTCTCCCACTCCACTTACATTAACACTGAAATGCCTCAAGGTTGCAGAAAACTAAATGCACATGCTCCTGTTTGTTGTAGATACACTGAAATAAGAATCTGAAATCAATTTGTAAAGTGCATGTGCATGTTGACTGACTACAGCTGCTTAAGAGGAGGCTGAAATTAAGACTATAAAGAAGGTCTCAGGCTTCTGTGGTAAGAAGACTGAGGTGCATGAGGAAAAACTAACTGCCTAAGTGCGGAGAATTATTTTGTAAGCTTGTATGCTGTAAGCAAATAAACATAGGGGACACATGTTCCAACACACCCCCTCAGTGTAGCAAGTCTTTAGAAAATAATAATAATTCCCATACCAAGAGACAAGTGTTCATGCTTCTCACATGACAGTCCCTTGGTGAGAACATCAACAATCTGCTCATTTGTAGAAATGTACTTGATGTTCACTTCTCCATCTTCAACCTTCTTGTGGATAAAATGATGATGAATAGCTATGTGCTTCATGCAGTCATGGAACATTGCATTGCTCATCAGGGCTAATGCAGACTGTTATGATACATACACTTTCTCACCTTTGCTTTTCTCTTTTGCTTTATCTAATCTCTTGTCTTATCTTATCTGCTCAAGTCTTGGCATAGACCCTTGGTCTAGTCCTTCACCTCACTGCATGCACATGTCCCCTTCTAGGATGTTCTGCTCCACTGACATCATCATCATGTCATACTGTGCTCCTACCTCATCTATGCCTCCCCTGTACCTTGTGTACTGTACTATAAGTATTACCAACAATTCCCAGACTAGCTCCCAAGCTAGTTCATTTGGGTCTTCAAACCTAAACACCTGCTTCTAAGTCTCTCCTCTCCCTTCATCTCTTGTCTTCTTCTTCAGGTTCTTGGTGTGAGCCTATGACAAACCCTGTCATTTAGGTCTCATCACATGGACTGATTGTCAACTAGGAGGGAAGTGGGCTGCATGGTCATATCCATATCTAGTTCATGTAGTAGCATTCATAGCCAAAGTATCTCTTTTGCAGCTGCTGAAACTGCCATGTATCCAGCTTCCATGCTAGACAGAGCAACAGAGGTCTGTTTCTTTGATGACCAGCTAACAGCTCCACTGGACAGAGTAAAGACATAGCCAGTTACAGAATGGCGGTCATTTACATCTGTGGCCCAGTCAGCATCAGTGTAGCCTACAAGAGAGCTTGTGGAGTCTCTCATGTACTGTAAATGTGCATCAACAGTTTTTTGAAGGTTTCTGTAAACTCGTTTGAGCATGGCCCAGTGTTGGTTGCCAGGGGTAGCCACATGCCTAAGCATACCCACAGAAAATGCAAGATCTGGCTGGGTAGCCAGCATAGTGTACATCAATGCTCCAAGAGCACTTTGATATGCATGTAGGTCATAGGCAGGAGCATCAAGTTTCTCTAATTTTAAGTTCTGCTTGATGGGTGTGGACACTGCATGGCCATCCTGCATGCCCATATGCTTGAGAATGAGCTCTATATAGTGACACTGAGACAATTCTATGGTTCCCTTGTCACAATCTCATATAATCTCCATACTGAGGATCCACTGAGCCTTGCCTAAGTCAGAGGTCATACTCAGCTGATAATTGGACTTTGAGGTGGTCAATGGCCTCACAGCTCTTCAAGAGGATCAGTTTGTTGTTGACATAGACAGCAACTATAATTAAAATGCCATTTTCATCTTTGTAGAAAAGACTGTGGTCAGCATCACTGCATGTGAATCCAAGAGATTCAAAGACTTCTTGTAGTTGATTGTACCTAGCTTTTGGAGCCTGTTTCAGTCCATAGAGTGTGTGATAGAGGCACCAAACAATGCCATTCAAGTCTTGGAAGCCAAGGGGAGGATGGAGGTATATTTCATCATTGAGTTTGCCATTTAGAAAGGCAGACTTTACATCCATCTGGTGGATCTCCAGATCATACTTAGCAGTGAGGGCAAGTAGGCTTCTGATGGTAGAAAACTTAGCTACAGGCTTGAATGTCTCCATATAATCAATTCTATGGACCTGTGTGAATCCCTTTGTGACCAGTTGGGCATTGTACTTATCAATGTCACCTGTCAGGCCTCACTTTATCTTGTAGACCCACTTCAAATCTATAATCTTTCTGTCAGGTGGGCAAGGTACCTCCTCATACAATCCTATAGCGCAAAATGTTGCTAATTCATCAGCCATCACTGCATACCAGTGGTCAGCATCAGCACAACACATCACCTCTGTGAACATCATAGGCTCATTGTCACAGATTGTGCTTGTTTGGTACATGGTAACTTCTTCCCTTTCTGGGTTGTCACCACTCTGCCTCACCATTGCCACACCTTCTCATGTGCTCACCTCTGTCTCAGCACCCTCACTCTCTGCCCCTGCATCCTCCACAGACAGTAAGCTATGTTTTGGATATGCATTGACAAAATAGTGTTGATTGTTGTCTCGAATAGGTGTTTTTCTGGCTCAGGATGACCTTCAAAGTCCCAGAGGGGGGATAGGGATTGGATAAGGACCAGGAGGCACAGGCATCGAGCCAGAGTGATGGACAGCTACAGACAGCACTTGGTGTCAACATTCTGAGGTCCATACTTCATTGTTCTGCTCATGGTTTGACCCACTAATGCTTTTCTCTGTTTTAATATGAGTTTTAGGCTTGAGCATTGAGCAGCCATGATCATCAGTGATCTGTGAGCCATTGTCGATTTCTGTCTTGTTCTTTTGACTGCCCCAGGTTTGTCCTTCACCATCCCCACCATCTGACTTGTTTCCAGGTTCATCTGAGGTCGTTTCACTCTCTGGTAGGTCAGCGCTCGAAACAACTAAGTACAGTGGTCTTGTAGACCCGTAAACAGGAAGTGTTTCCCACGGTAAGGAAAAGTAGCATCAATTAGTGAACAAAGGCTACGAGTGACTTGCCAAATCTAACAGTGTGGACACCATGCTTGATACAGACTTTTGCTCAGATCATCTCATGATTGATGAAGATATGAGTGAGGACTCTCATAGACAATGAAAGAAGCAAGATGTACCAATGAATGGATGGATGCAGGTTGGATTAACTTGGTGGTCACTCAATGTAAGCCCCCATCATCTATACCAAAAGACATCAGATGATGAGGTTAATCATGCTCACAGTATATTGTGTTTCTTTGTGTTCTTGACACCCTGCACAAGCAAATGCAAAATATTAACAAAGGTATGAGTTCTACACTATGTCAGTACCAAGTAAACAAGTGGAAATGTAGCTATACTCACCTCAGTGTATGAAGTAATCACTGAGGTGGAAAACAACAGTGTGGAAAATTTATAGTACCATAATTAGGAAGCAGGTTGACATCAGAATTTAATACCAAAGGTCAGAGAGAATCCCTGAGTGCTCTGGGTGAAACTCTGAGACATTACTGTAACTCCAGAATGCATACTCAACACTCCCCCTCAATTGGAACACAGTCCAAGTGCAGATGTGAAATGTTTCACCTTGATGCTAGGTAAAGGTTTTGTAAGGGTATCAGCGACCATGTTGTCCATAGGACAATAGATAAGATGAAAGGAATGATTTTCCACAGAAAAATGAATAAAATGGTATTGTATATTGATGTGCTTTGTGCAAGCATGATAGCTGCCATCTTTGGTGAGTGCATAGGGTGTTTGAGTGGGCAGAAAACTTTGCTGATGAGTCATCGAAGCCATAGGCCCTCTTTGGCAGCATGTGTTGCTGCAACATACTCTGCTTCTGCAGTCAAGAGTGTGATGAGTTGTTGTTTCCACAAAGCCCAACTGATAGCTCCTCCAGCTAGTAGATATGCATATCCACTTATAGTGCATCAATGCTCCATCTGCATTGTTATAGCCCTTGAGGCCTCATTCTGTATTTCCAAACATCAAAGTGAGCACTTTGTGCCTGAGATATACCTGTAGATTTGTTTTATGGCTTCCCAGTGAGTCATGTTGGGTGCATTATTGAACTGCACAACTGTGGAGACAGCAAATGCAATGTCTGGGCATGTTCCAACAGTGAGATGCATGAGGGAGCCAACAGTGGCACAGTAGGGTACACTTTTCATGTGTGCAGCTTCTTCAGCTGACTGCAGAATTTCTCCACAAGAGAGTTTTATTCCAGGGTCCATTGGAATCACAGCTGGTTTGCAGTCAGTGAGGTTGTATTTCATCAGAATGGCCTCAATGTAGGAATGCTGCAATAAGGATATGGTGCAGGCTTCTCTATTCCAAGTAGCCAACTGATGGACCCTAGGTCAGAGATTTTAAAATGAGTGCTTACTCCTCTTTGAACAAGCATATTAATGGTGGGGAACCAGTTATAGTGCAGTCATTGACATGGCTGGCAAGAGTGAGGATTTCCAGTCTGATGCGACTGTAGAATACTCCCCAGTCTGCATGTGCTCTGGTGAGTCCAAGATCTGCCAGAGTAGCACATAGCTTCTGGTACCACTGGAGTGCACCTTGTTTCAAGCCACATAGTGTGACATTTAGCTTCCCAACTGGGCAGGAAAAATTCCACCCTATAGCATAGCCCTCAGGGAGCTCCATGTAGATATCTTTGCCATCTCCAAGTTTTCCATTGAGGAATGCCAAGTGGAAATCAAAGACATCAATATCCCAGTCATTGCATGCAGCAATTGTGAGTATAGTTATAGTTTGTAGTGATGCAAGTCTTGTGACAGGAGCATAGGTTTCATCATAGTTGATGCCCTGTATCTGAGAGTAGCCCTTAGTGACTAGGTGGGCCTTGTACTTCTCAATTTCTCCAGTTGCATTGCATTTGATCTTGAAGACCCATTTGCATCCTACAACATTTGTGCTTTTTGGGCACTCAACAACATCCCAGGTATGCACTTCCTCTAGGCTTTTTAATTCCACATTTATGGCATTTTGCCACTTCAGCCAATCAGCTCAGGATTTTGCCTTGTGTACTGTAGACAGATCCAGCCCTTTGGCCTCAGCCATCCCTGCCACCATAGCATACATGATGTTAGTGTCATCTTCATCAGCAGCTAATTCTTCATCAAATACAAAGGTAGCATTCTCTTGGGATTTCAGGCTGTTAGGGTTGCTATCACTCTGAAATTCAATGAGTTAGCAGTCTTATGACTGCAACAGAGCACACACTTACCCACTTTTTCTCAGTGTCCTAGGCCTTCTTGGCCTTCTTCTCTGCAGCAAGCCTGAGCTTCTCTGTCTTCTTGGCCTCTTCAGCAGTGGCTTTTACTGTGCTGATGTGAGCTTTCTGGGCAGCAAGAGCTTCTTTTCCTCAAGACCATGCCTCCTTGAGTGCCTGAGCTTCTTCCTTCTTCTTCTCTTCACTTGAGGCCTTCTCCAACTCCTGTTTAATGATCATCATTACATGGTCAGTGAGAGTGCTTTGTTGCTGAGCATCTGATATGCAGATGTTCCAGAGTTGTGGGATCTGAGAATAGCTTTCATTTGCTTGCATGTGAAATAGGGCAGATAACTTACTGTGAGCAGTCCATAGATAGTGGCAAGTAGAAACCATTGGTTGGGAGTCAGCAAACCTCCAGCTGGTACACCGATGTCAGTTGGAAGTTTGCCACATGAAGTTGGGATCTCAAACTTAACCATGTGTTAGAGAGTGACAATATACTAGAAAATGCTACTTATGCCAGCTAGAAGCTCATGGTTTGGACACAGGATCTTGCCCTGTACCCAGATATTGTAAAAATGGGTCTTGATGAGACATGCAAGGAGTATAGAGTGAGATATCAGTCAGGTAGACAAGTGGTGTGTGATGCATACCAAGGAAAGATTATGCATGGGGTCAATAGCAATCTGATTCACAAGATCAAGATCAAAAAATGGGAGGCAGGAGGGTTGGGTAAATTGAGTTGCAAAGTCCTTAACAAAGTTGCTGTGTGCAGCAGCTGTTGTTAACTGAGAGTACTGTTGGCCAAGTTCACACTGTTCTGTATTCATATGAGCTCAAAAGGCTAAAAATTGTTTAGTCGACACAATGAGACAGCTGCCAGTCAACATACTATCCTGGACAAAGGCCTCTGCCTTGTCTTTGTTAGCCTTCAAGATCCAGCAGTTGTGACAGAAGTAAGTATTGGAATGAGACCCAAATCAGCTAATTTTATAAGCTGCTGGTTTATCACAAATGACTGCAATGAGGACAACATGGATGAGGCAACCTGTCATTGGTCAGCATGGTGAAATAATAACTGCAATGTGTAATTGATGCCATTTGGAGACAAGGGTGTCAAGACTCAAATCCCATCTCTCCAAAGATGTAACAAGTCAGAGACAATTGGCCTAAGGAAATGTTGAATCTCATTGGGGCTCTGCTCCTTGGGTCCAGGCAAAATGCTTGTAAGTAGATGGTTGGATGTGTGGTATCTGACATAGTGTAATTACAAACACCTCACTATTAGGCAGCTTGGACACACCTATATTCTGGTGGCAGATTACTTATAGAAAAGGAAGTTGGACCTGAGGAATGTGATGGGGTGATGTTGCTGCATATATGTATAAGAGAACCTATTGGAAGCATATATATGATAAGAGGGCAGATGGCAGCAGCACATAATTAAATTTACTCACCAGTCTATTCCTAGATTGACACCAATCCAAAGTTCTCCATTTGGTCTGTGATGATCCTGGGGGCCATTAGCAAAAAAAAGAGATCCATCTGGAGCCTTTAGGTCCTGTTCAGAATGCCAATTGGAATTTTTTGAAAAAAAAAAAAAAGATGCAGAAATTTTCTCTCATGGTGTCACATGACATGGGTTTATGTCAGCATATCGATCTATGTGCTAACCTCACAATGCTGTCCTTATGGATACCAACACCAATGCTCAACATGAGGTTGTGCACCAATGTCATCTTCTGGCAATACTTTCATGTCTTATTGCCCATGCCTGCTACTACTACCAGCTCTTATTTTTTTCCTGCTTCTACACCAATCCCTTATCACACCTCCATCCTCACTGGTGAAGTGTGGGTTTATGAATTGCTAGACAGCCATCCACAGCACATCAAGAACAACCTCAGTGTTAACAAAGAGCAATTTCAAGCCCTTGTATCTATCCTATGTGACTGAGGATTTTCCAGAAGCCACCATGGTATCTCTGTTGAAGAACAACTCACTATCATTCTCTACTTCTGTGTCACTGGACTTTCCTCTTGCCATGTCAGTGAAAGGTTTCAACATACACTGGAAACTGTAGCCAAGTGAGTCATATCACTCTTGATCTGAAATAATGGACCTGTACAGTCTGCAGATACTTCAAGCTTGTCCTTTTTGAGTTTTCATCTGATCCTTTCTACTCCTCACAAGTCAAATTTGCCAGTTCAAGGACCCCCCCATCTGAAACCATCACTAGTGATCCACACTTTCTTTTTTTGTGACTGCATCGGTGCTGTTGATGGCATGCATATCCAGGCATATGTACCCCTGGAAGAACAGGCAACTTGGTGGAAACACAAGGGGCATCTATCTCAAAGCTGCCTCTTCATATGCAACTTTGACCTCTGCTTTATGTATGCACTCTGTGGCTGGGATGGCTCAGTTGCTGATGCCACACTCTGGCATGATGCATATACAAATGACATGTGCATTCCTCCAGGCAAGTATCTGCTGGCTGATGCTGGATTTGGTAGCTGCAATTCATTGCTTGTACCATACTGGGGCATCCATTACCACTTGAAGGAGTGGTGTCAGTCAAGACTAAAGTAAGGGCTTGATATTTCGCTTTCAGTTGCCAATTACTCATCCCCTCCACTCATCTAGACCAGCAAATCCTTGGGAACTGTTTAATCTCCACCATGCTGCTCTTTGGAACATAGTTGAATAGATATTCAGAGTTCTGAAATGTCAATGGTGTATACTTCAGCTCACACCAGAATTCAGTCTCAAAATACAAGCAAGAATTCCAATGGCACTCTGTGCTTTGCATAACCTTGGTGAATTGTTTGACCCCAACATTTTCCCACTTGGCAAAGACATCAATTTCCATGAAGATGATTGTGATGATCCTTTTCCTGAACTTGGAGATGGGGTGCTGAGCACTGCAGAGAGGCAGCATGCAGAACAGCATCATGAAGAGATCAGTTGTTTGATGTGGGAAGACTATCTGGATGAGCATCACTGCCATGGAATACCTCTGCCCAGCATGAACTGATAGCAGCCAGTATTACATAGTGTTCATGTATTTTCATCAATTGCATTCAATTGCATCATATTGTTGGAAGAGATTGCAGTGAAAATATGGCATGTGCTACATTGTATACAGACATTGTGACAAGCTATTCAAACAACATTACCCAACTTGTGAACTTGTAATAACTTCCACTGGATCCAGCCAATGCACATATTCTCCTCAAGTTTGTTGAAGATGATAACTTGGTTCACATTTCCAGGAGTGGCAAGGTAGTCAAGTATCTTGAAGTGATCCTGCTGAGGCATATCAAGGGTGTTAATAAGCATTGCCTTCTCCATACTTTCTTCAGTGGCAGTCTTTACTGGTGCAGAGGGCATGGGGCTCATAGCAAGGCCACTGAGACTTTGCACCATTTGCTGCAATGCATCTCTGCCTTCCATCTGCATCTTTTCCTGTTCACTGAGCAGGCAAGATCATGATCTTGTCCACTTGGTCACTGACACAGCATCAGTGCCTGCACTGCCCACCATCTTGCATTTTCCACAACTGACACTGGTCAGCACTGAGGAGCTACTGGAGACTGTGGAAGGTGCAAGTAATGTGGAGGGGAATGAAGGTGTGGGGGAACTTGATGCTGGTGTGTTGGGAGTTTGAGGAATGACCAAGGGAGAAAGCAAAGATGATTCCACCTGGTTGGAAGTTGACTGGGTGCTGGGGGCAGGTGTATCTTTTTTTTTCTTGGATTTTCCCCTTGGAGGATAGACAACATGTTTTCCCTTTTCTGTTCCTGGAAAGAGCTGGTCCATGAGATGGAGGTGAGGCCACCTGGTGTTCTTGAACTTCTCTACTTTGCCATTAGCCTACAATTATGGTAAGCATGTGTGATTGCAGGTAGACAAGAGCAATACCTGCACCTGTGCAAGCCACTGAGGATCATTTTCATCTGTAATTCCACAATCATGCTCATCTGACCAAGTCCAACCTGATGCACTCCAGAGATCATTCACAAGAGCATATGTCCTTTTGAGCTACAAAGGCATCAGCCAGCAAAATAATAATAAGTCACTACTCATGTCCCCATGGTACTTGCTTTTGCACACCAATGTATGCTTTGGCACACCTCTGTATACTAGAAACTTGGCTCTCAAATGAGCTGCTGCTGCCTTGAAAACTGTGTCCTTGAACCCTCCATCACTAGCATGAGGCAAAGACTCAAGTAAGAATTCAAGGAGAGCAATCTCCTCCTCTGTGCTCCAGAGACATCTTTGTGTGCAAGTGGTTTTTTACTAGCATTTTGCAGAATGGTAGGATCCACTGGGCCATTCAAGTGAAGAGATTGCTTGGATCTATTGCTGGATGTATTGGACATGTCAGGTGGCTCAGTGCATAGGACTCCCAGGAGAGTGACAGACAGGACAAGGTTACCTAATCATGTTCCCACAACCTATGTCACATGACACCATGAGAGAAATTTTCTGCATCTTTTTTTTTTTCAAAAAATTCCAATTGGCATTCCAAACAGGGCCTTAGCTTTGTTCAGATTTCACCATTGAAAATATCTGTGTAGTCTCCAGGTGAGCACAAGCATGCATGCAATTTGTCCAATGGATCCTTGACACCAAGGATACTTAAGAGTGACTGGATATGTTCAGAGAGGGGGGAGATAAGGATATTTGATGTGTGGAATTTTCTTTGAACACAAGAGGCCATGTTTTGTCTGATCAGGTAAAAAAAGCAGTGTCTTGCATGGAATACATTCATCTTGAGTGTGGAGCAAGCCTGCAGGTGGATATACTTCATGGCATGAGGGACAGCATGGAAGTTTGAGTGTATGGAGGTCAAGGCCCAGGACTTTCATGGCTGAAGGTAGTGTTATGAATGGGGGGAGAAGAGAGGGGAATAGAGCAAGCAAAATACATGACAGAATGTTGAGAATGGCATTGCAGGCAGCATAAGGGAGGTGTCACTGGAGGTGAAGCCATGTTGTCATCATGTATATGACAACAAGGTATGACAGCTGCATTGATAGATCTGTGAAGTGAGTGCAACTTGAGTCATCATTCACCTGAAAGGGATCTGGATTATCTTCAGACTGTTCCTGGGGGTTAGCAGCAGCAGTGTCTGGAAAGTCCATGTTCTCCTCAATGTCAAAATCAATATCTGGTATCTCATCATCTATGTCTGCAGACACAATGGGGTCCCATGCTGGGTCATCTGCAAGCTCCTGTTGCACTCTCTGGATCTCTTCAAGGGCCTTGTCCATGGCATACTGGAGTGCATGCCCCTCAGAGTCTGGGGGTAAGTGATGCACATGATATGCAGTCAGGGGCTGAGCACCTGCTACCATCACTGCACTATACATGCTGTAATAGTCAATAGCATCAAGAAGAGCTTCTGGGGAATGGAAGTTTGGCCCCAGATTTGGCAGCTCACTACTGAACACTTGTATATCAATGTCCTCCTGTGTAAGCATGCCATAGTCAATCATTTTTTGCTCAACCACTGAAGAGGAGCTTGCAGGGGGATCAGGAAAATGCATTATGGGGGGGAAAATAGGGCCCCTGGTAGGATAAGGCAAGACAAGGGATGGCAGCTTGCTGGATAGATGGGGAATGATCAAACTACAATGGATGCCTTGTGAGGCAGATGTCCTCTGTCAGAGGTCTGCACATTCATGCATATGTCTCATATCATAATCAACTAGTTTTCCCCAACAATTGTAGCTCTTGCAGTTGCATGGATATGCCTTGGGCATAGCAGGCTGGGGATGGGTTAAAAGGGAGAGAGGCTGTGTTGGAACATGTGTCCCCTATGTTTATTTGCTTACAGCATACAAGCTTACAAAATAATTCTTCACACTTAGGCAGTTAGTTTTTCCTCATGCACCTCAGTCTTCTTACCACAGAAGCCTAAGGTATGTTTACTATATTAACCCTACAGCTACCTTACTGATATACTACCATAGACCTTCTTTATAGGTTAGCTTGTTAATATTTAAGTCTTCTTACCACAGAAGCCTGAGACCTTCTTTATAGTCTTAATTTCAGCCTCCTCTTAAGAGGTTATGAGCCCTGTGCAGCTCTAACCTTACAGTATCAATGAACTCAAAAGTGGCACCACCAAATAACTTACAGACATGTCATCTGGAGTGTCAGCATCAATGTCCCAGTAACTGGCAGGCCCATCAACAAGCATGAACACAATAGTTTCTGCATCTACTAGTGCTAGGGTCACCCAAGGCTTGAGCTGACTCTACGATATAACACCCCTCACAGACAATGGAGCAAATTATCACATGTGGAAGTTTCAAATGCAGAAAGTCCTAGGTATACAAGGCCTCTGGAATGTAGTTGCTGGCACAGAGAAGAAAGCTCCAGATGCAAACACAAACCCAGACCAGTATGAGGAATGGCTAATGAAAGACAAAGAAGCATGCACACAGATTACCTTAACACTCAAGGACAAGCCTCTTAGTGGTGTTCTGTGTGCAAGTACTGCAGTGGAGACCTGGAGCAAGCTCAGTAAACAGTATGAAGGAAAGGGAAAGCAATCCATAGCCTACCTTATAGGAGAACTGTTTCATGGCACACTCACCAATGACCAGCCTATGGAAACACAGCTAAATGCCATGCAGCAAAAAGCCCACATCCTCTTGTCACTTGGTCAACCCCTTGATGACTCACTGGTAGTGATCATGATGGTGATATCTCTCCTGCAGTCATACTCCACACTCCAGACAATCCTTATGTCTTCCAATGACAAGCTCACCATTGAGACTGTCATATCCCAAGTCCTGGTAGAAGAAAGAACACAACAAACTTCAACAGTGCATTCTGCCCTTGCTGCTAAGACTAACCCAGGTAAAAAGTCAAAGGCAACAGACAGGAAGAAAAAGAAGAAGTGTAACTATGCCCCCTGTGGCAAAACTGGACATATGGAGGATGAATGCTATAAAAAGGAGGCAGATGAAGTGGCCAAAGCTGTGCTACAGGGATCTGCACAAGGGGTTGAGGAGAAATCCAAGGAGAAAACAGAGTTCACAGCCAAGGTTGCAACCATTGCAGAAGAGGATAACAAACCTCTTTGCCTATTTGTGGCACATGCATGCCCTGAGACCAGTGCATCAGAGTGGGTAGTTGACTCCAGTGCCTCAGCACACATGTGCTGCCAATGCTCATGGTTTGCAGCATTCAGCAAACTGTCACCCTTGCAACTGGTGATTGTTGGTGATGGTAGAACCATACAAGCTATTGGCATCAGTAGACCACTTTGTGAGCTGGTAGTCCTAGGGAATCTGTCCAGTGCTGGACAGCTCTGGACAGCTCTGGCTGGCAAAAGTGATTTACTGATGGGGAAAGGGGGAATCAAAGTCTCCATGCATCTTGAGGATGGCCACACAAGCAGGACAATCCTCTGAGATGTCTACTATGTTCCAGACCTGGACACAAACCTTGTGTCAGTGTCTGCACTAGCCTCAAAGGGACTTCTAGTCAACTTTGGAGAAAAGGAGTGTATGTGCACATTGATGGCAAGGTTGTAGCTCTGGCTACTAAATGAAAGTCCCTCTACATACTTGAAGCAAGTATCATATCTGGCAGTCATTCTGCATACATTGTCAGTACGCCTGATGTGTTGAACCCAAATGAACCTTTCACTGCTCTCACCTCATGCACAACAACATCCAAGGCTACACTAACCACCTGGCATTGTTGACTCGGACATGCAAACATCAGAAACATCCTAAGACTATCTGAGAATGGCATGATGTCTGGGATGGAGCTGACAGGACCAAAGGAGCACAACATGACTTCATGCAAGGCCTGCCACAATGGCAAACAACATTGGGAACCTATTCTGTTGAACTCAGGTGTAGAAAATCCAAGTGTACTGCACAAAACCTACATGGACATGTGTGGACCTATGGAAACTACAGGACAATCTGGCCATTTGTACTTCATAACATTCATCAATGGACACTCACACCACCTGGTGGGTAAATTAATCAAGATGAAGGATGAAGTCTTTGGACTAACCAAGGAATACTTTGCTAGAGCTGAAGCAGAGACCAGACATTGCCCTAACTATCTTCAAAGTGATGGTGGTGGGGAATATAGCTCAAACAAATTTGAAGCCTATCTGAAGTCAAAAGGCATACATCATGAGAAGACAAATGCCTACACACCACAGGAAAATGGCATAACAGAATGGATGAACTGAACACTCATTGAGTTGGCATGAGCTATGCTCAGCAATGCCAGTCTACCCAACAAATATTGGGGGGACACCATACTGCATGCAGCACACATAATAAATAGACTACCAACTAAAGTGCTCAAGCAAAGCATTACCCCCTATGAGGCATACACTGGAAACAAGCCATTGGTTGCCCATCTTCAAATTTTTGGATGCATGGCACATGTCCACATTCCAGAAGAGAAGCATCAAAAGCTAGATGTTAAGTCCCTTGAGTGCATGCTCTTTGGATACTCAGAGAATAAAAAGGCATACCTGTGCATACATTGGTTGACTGGGCAAATTGTTGAAACATGTGATGCTGTCTTTGATGAAGGGGACAGTGCAGACATGTCTTGAGTCCAGATAGACATGGTAACTAGGGAAACAAGGCATATAATGCCTGCAGCTCACACACAAGGGATGCAAGGGGAGATTGACAATACAGTGCGGTGTGAGTCAAGGTGAGGTTCAGTGGTGAAAACCAACCAAAACCAACACAAAAGACAATGAAAGCGAGTGGTGGTGTCCCTATGCAGTACCTAGATGGTAGAACCTGTTCTTTGGGAGGGTTTTTTGCAAGCTACAACACTCAAAGATGAGTGCTGAGGGTTGGGGGTGCTCCTGATGAAGAGGGAGCAAGAATGTGATGGAAAGTGATAGGGTAGACTGCTGTCAGCCTACAGAAGGATGGATGGTGACTTAATTCGATGTCCTAAGCTGTACTGAGCTCAGGGAGGGCTTGGAGCGAAGTATATGGATGATAGATGATGATAAGCAAAGTAGATGATAGCTAGACCCTTAATAAAGTCTCAACTATCGAAGCTGATGAATGATTTACTGAGAGATGATAAATTGCAAGCAAGAGGGGCTCTCTGATGTCTTTTTTTTGCTACCTAAGTACAGTGACTTATATACAGTACAGGGGTGTTGCCTATGGAAAACGAGGTGTAAACACTTGGTAAGCAATTGGTAACTGATGAGTAAGGAATGTAAGCAATGGGTAATCATCTTGGAAAGCATTGGTAAGCATTGGTAAGGATAAGTAAGCCAAAAAGCGAAGAATCAGTAAGCAAAGTCAAAAGATTGGTAAGTATTGGCAATAGGTGAGTCAAAGACAGTCAGAATGTCAAAGTATGAGTCAAGCAATGTCAGGAACCAAGAAAGTGCACTGGAATCACATCAGGGGGAGGCTGTGCATGTCACATCTTGAAGAGATCACTTCTAGGCCAAAGTGGGATGACAGAGAGGCAGTGCTGATCTGATGCCAATATAGTACATCCAAAAGTGGACAGGGTGAGTCAGATGTCAACAGGGGTCAAGCCTTGGGGGTCTGTGGGGTGACAGGAGCATAGGGGATCGCAACTTTCCCCCCCAAACCATCCTCTCAGTGAAGCAAATAAAAACTTCATGAATGAGGCTCTGTTGGAAGAGAGGATGAAGGGGGAGTGTCTTCTGCTGTATCTTGCAACAAGGAGGCAAGATGTGCATCATACTCATCATGGATGTGATCAGGGAGAGTGGAGAACAGTAGATTATACTGTAGCTGTCGCAATTTTGGAAGAATGATGGACAAGACTGGTATGAAGACATTGCAGGGGGCAGGGAGGAAGGATCCATATGCTTCTTGGACTGGAGAGACTGAAACGATCACATAAGACCTTTCCAAGCGAATGACAGACCTGAGGCAACCAAAGAACGTCCTCCTGGAGGTCATACTGACAAAAAGAACATGCTGTCCAAGCTGGATGGGCTGAGAGGGGGCAGACGAGGGTGGGATGTACCAGGACGCTTCAGGATGGAAGCTGGTAGGAACTCCTGGTAGATATATGTAGCCATGGTCCCTAGCAAAGGGGACAAGTGAAATGACTGATGTGGAGGCAGCCATATCAGAAGAATTAGCGAAATGAGTGTCTTTTGGAGGGAGTGCTGTAGAAATGTGTGGAGTGCGCAAATCCTTTCCAATCTTGGAAGGTAGGATCACGTGGCTGAGCACTACAAGCAAGTGTGGGAATGGTTTCGGTGTCTGCAGAATTGGTGGAGATACGTCGAAAACCGGAATGCCATACACGGGTGCTTAAGAATTTTATTGGCGCTTAACTCACCTCCTCCTTTTTCTTTGGCATTGACAACCTGTTCTTGTGTGAGGGATGACTGCCGACATTGCTGGCTGTCCTTCTTCGCATGAGGGCTATGGTCTTCACCTCCATTCATCAGCTACATCCATGTCCACCTCACCAAACACCTTTGGTGTGTGACAGCATTCCTTTGCAACAGGCTTTCTGGTCGCCTTTGCATATACACAAGCTTTGCAGAAGGTCGGTTCATCCTTTGACAAGTTGAATTTCAGTCCTGACACGAGTCCCTTTTCAGCTAAGTGGCAGGCAGCAGTCGGAGATATGTGACCCATCCTTCGGTGAAGCTCCATGATGGTAACCATTTCAGTCATGGAGTTCGCTTGGTCATGATCATCGTTGTGAATGACATGATAGAGACTGGCTTTGGACTTGGGGACACATCCAACAATGTCATCGGTGGGGTTCCTGATGATGCAGGTGCCTTCAGTGAAGGTGACAGAGTACCCTAGCTGATCAAGGCGGCCAACAGATACGAGGGTGTATCCTACCTTGGGCAAATATAGCACCTCCGTAAGTCTCAATTTAGTCACATCATACCTGTTTGGTACTTCTATGACCATCTCCCCCATAGCTGTGGCATTAAAGAGTTGTTTGTTCACCACTGAGAATGACCTAGGCAGTATGCTCATTAGGGCCTCAAATCTCTCCTTGTAGGGGGAGATGTGACGAGTGGATCTGGAATTGTAGAGTTCGATGACATGTGCATTAATAGGGCTGTCGTTTACAAGGTTTGTGAACTCTGGGGAGGTTTCAGTGGGCTCATCAGGACTTGAGCTGTTTCTGCAAGGTGAGTCCTCACCATCCACTTCCTCCACCTCACTGAACCAGTCCTCATCACAGGCGGTGAAGTGTTGCTGATATTCATCGTCATCGTCCAAGGATACACTCAATAGATCCGGGAGTGTCACCTCATCATCCAGCTCGTCCAAGGTGTGGGCCAAGAAGGTGCCCTCTTCATCAGAGTCAAGCGTCACAGCATGAGCAGATCCATTTGTAGCAGTGGATGTAGCTTCTTTCTTTTTATCAGGATCAGGACATTGAGACTTGTAGTGCTCCCTTGACCCGCAGTTCCAGCAGGGTCCATGCTGGCGAGCGTGCCCTCTGGAGCTTCCTCCTCGACCTCTCCAACTCCCTCATCCTCGATTAGAGGAGTTTCCAGGGGTCATGGCCAAGGCTATGTCGCCGTCATGGGTTCTTTGCTTAGGATGTGAGTGCCATGTCTCCTTGCAGCTTTGTCTTTCTGATTCTTCGATAATAAGGGAGATGAGAATATCAGGGTCGACAGTTTGTGTTGGGCTGTACAAATGAGCGGTTGCAAGCTGACCAGATGCGAAGCTGGCGAGGTATTTGGGTAAGGATTGGATGATGGTCGATCGATAGTCCTTTTCTTCGATCTGTATGCCGATGGCTGCCAACTCATCTCTCTTCATACGCAGATTGTCCAGGAATTGGCAGACGTCACTGTCGGCAGGGCATTGCATGCCTAAAAACTTCGTTCACAGATCTGTTTGAGCATAAGCTCCCTTCTCGGTGTACTCGCAAATGATCTCATTCCACATGGCAGTGACGCTGCTAAGGCTATGCACCCGAAGGGCAGTGGAATTGGGGATCCATTGAGTAAGTAAATGTTTCACCATATTTTTGCTTTTCTGCCACTTAGTGAGTTCGTCAGTGTCAGGAGGGACTACTGTCACGAATCCATCCTGATCAGTGGAGGTCGTACCAGCAGGGCAAAGAGAGGTTCCATTGAAGTGGGACCATAGCTCCTTAGCTTTGACAGCGGTCTGGAAGTGAAGGGAGAAGATCGCCCAGTTCGTGCCTTTGATATCGAGCTTCAGAATGTTGCCTGGGAGTGTATCAGTGGTGACGGGGATAGCAGTGGTCATCGCGGGGAGATGAGGGTCGATTTAACAGTGAGAATATCGAAACAATGGTGAGACGTTTGTAGGCTATTAGAGCTCAGGGCTCATAACCTCACAGAAGTATCTATACAAGTAACTCAGTCATGCGCAGACAGTGACAACATCTGTATATATTTACCTATACAAGTAACTAGGTGCGTGGTAAGCATAGTAAAGTAAGCGGAAGGATATCGTACTCACCTCAGTCGTGCGCAGACAGTGACAATGTCTGAGGTGATGGGGTCTACAGTGCAGAACTAAATACTGTAATGTAACAATAGAAGTGAAACACTGGGTGTTGAACCCATTTACGATAAGTATTGTCTCATTGTGAGATGCACTATGGTCTTTGTGGATAACAAGAGGACTCACACATAAGTGCGAGACACTGTAAATACAATAAACATAAGGACGTGGAGAGTTAGTTTGCGTGTTCAGTAATAGTGTTGAGTAAGAAAAGGGTCTAAAGTGGAAATTAGTTTTCATGACCCAGAGTGGATGCGTTCGGAATGGGCTACATGCAACTTGCCAAATCTAACATGCACCTATGCTAGGATGATGGTCAATGTTCCTATGGTCAGAGGGTGTCTGAAAGCGACTGTCTGAAGCTGAAAACAATGATGGTGCATTCAAACCACCCCCTGAACCCACAGACATTCAACAGTCCTGATCCATGACCCTGCTCATGTTATATGATCAATTGGGTGGACCACATTCAGACAAGGTTGGGAACATCGCTGCCAGGAGGTTGTGGGGTGCGGGAAGGTGGGGGGTGATGCAGGGGAGTGAGAGGTATATGTGGTTTTTTGGCAGCAGGGTGGTTCCCAGAGAGGTTTGCATGTAGCTTTCCTGAAGGAACCCATATATTGTTCATACAGAAAGATGATCTATTCATATTGTGTATGGACATGGGACACTTGCTATGACCATCTGCATGTACCTGAGGACATCTCAACTACCATCTGCACATATCTCTGGACATATAGGCAGCACTTGTCCTGAATGCAGACATAGCAGCTGTCCAGACTAGGGGCAGGGTATCCAGGCTCAGGCTTTATGTACCATTTCATGACATTGGTGAATCACCTGTCAAAGTACAAGCTATCTACAGTTTAGTCATCTGCCCACACCATATCCAGTACCAGACAAAATCTCATTTCCACAGTGAATGGTAATACATACAATAGTATAATCTAGATTCCTGATCCCACAACTAATGGTTTCAAAACCATTCTGCTATTCCCTACATCAACCTTTTTTGGGTTGCTTGTGCTCCAGTGCACTGAAGGCATCTGGCATCAAGGCAACGGGTTTGACTATGACCTGATGAAGTAATAAAGAGAGGATATACTCCCTGCCCCAAGCAACTATGAATGAGTAGCACTTCCTTTGTTTGTTACCTCTCTGGGGATTGCATGTGTGCAAGGCTATGGCTATGGGCCCTGCACTCATACATATGTATTTACAATACTAAAAGTTTCAAAACTGTTCTGCTACCATGTCCAATACTACTAAGATCTGGCAAAAAATACAGCAGGGTTAAAATGGTACAGATTCAAAGTAGCAGAGCAGGATCCTGGTGGCCAGGCAGATGACTTGTCCCTCATTAATCTGCCATTCCAGAACTTGCACATATGAGTGCAGTACCTATTGCCCACGTTGGAGTAGTAATCTGTACTAATCCTACAATTGCCATTGAGTACCCAAGGCCAGGTAGCTTAGTGGTTAGAGCACCTGGGTATATGCCAGGGGGTCCTGGGTTCAAATCCCAGCTTGGTCATATTTTCCTTTAATTGTGCACTGCTTGGCAGCAGGAGGGTAGTTGGCCCTGAGGTCACATGATCTCAAATTCAACATCTTAAGAGGAGGCTGAAATTAAGACCAAAAGAAGACCTTAGGCTTCTGTGGTAAGAAGACTGAGGTGCATGAGGAAAAACTAACTGCCTAAGTGCGAAGAATTATTACATAAGCTTGTACACTGTAAACAAATAAACATAGGGGACACATGTTCCAACACACCCCCTCAGTGTAGCTAGTCTTTAGAGAATAATTCCCATACCAAGAGAAAAGCATTCATGCTTCTTGTGTGACAGTCCCTTGGTGAGAATGTCAGTGACCTGTTCATTTGTAGATATGTACTTGACATCCACCTCTCCACTCTCAACCTTCTTGTGGATAAAGTGATGATGAGTAGCTATGTGTTTCATGCAGTCATGGAACATTGCATTGCTCATCTGGGCTATTTCAGACTGATTGTCAACTAGAAGAGGAGTGCACTGCATGATCATGTCTGTATCTAGTCCACATTGTAGGGTTCATAGCCAAAGTATTTCTTTTGCAGTTGCTGAGACTGCCATGTATTCAGCTTCCATAATAGACAGAGCAATGGAGGTCTGTTTCTTTGATGACCAGCCAACAGCTCCACTGGACAGACTAAAGACATAGCCAGTTACAGAATGGTGGTCATTTATATCTGCAGCCCAGTCAGCATCAGCATAGCCTACAAGCGAACTTGCAGGGTCTCTCATGTACTGTAAACATGTGTCAATGGTTTTTTGTAGGTATCTGTAAACTCGTTTGAGTGTGGTCCAGTGTTGGTCACCAGGGGTAGCCATGTGCCTGCTAAGCACACCCACAGTGAATGTGACATCTGGCCAGGTAGCCAGCATAGCATACATTAACACTCCAAAAGCACTTTGATACACATGTAGGTCATAGGCAGGAGCATCAAGTTTTTCTAGTTTTAAGTTCTGCTTGATAGGCATAGACACTGTGCAACCATCCTGCATACCCATACACTCAAGAATGAGCTCTATATAATGAGGCTGAGATAACTCTATGGTTCCCTTGTTGTGATCTCATATAATCTCCATACCAAGGATCCACTGAGCCTTGCCTAAGTCAGAGAGGTCATACTTGGCTGATAGTTGGACTTTGAGGCAGTCAATGGCCTCATGGCTCTTCAAGAGGATTAGTTTGTCATCGACATAGACAGCAACCACAATTAGATTTCCATTTCCATTTTCATCTTTGTAGAAAAGACTGTGGTCAGTGTCACTGTGTGTGAACCTGAGAAATTCAAAAACTTCTCATAGTCAATTGTACCAAGGTTTTGGAGCCTGTTTTAGTCCATAGAGAGCACAATAGAGGAACCAAACAATGTTGCTTGAGTCTTGGAAACCAGGGGGAGGATGGAGATATATTTCCTCCTCAAGTTTGCCATTTAGGAAGGCAGACTTTACATCCATCTGGTGGATCTCCAAATCATACTTAGCAGTGAGAGCAAGTAGAGCTCTGATAGTGGAGAACTTAGCTATGGGTACAAATGTCTCTATATAATCAATTCTGCAGACCTGCATGAATCCCTTCACAACCAGTTGCACTTTGTACTTATCAATGTTGCCTGTAGGGCCTTGCTTTATCTTGTAAACCCATTTTGAATCTATAATTTTCCTGTCAGGTGGGTGTGGCACCTCCTTGTACAATCCTATAGCACAAAACATCATTAATTCATCAGCCATTGCTGCATACCAGCAGTCAGTGTCAGTGCAACACATCACCTCTGCAAATGTTGTAGGCTCATTGTTGCAGGTTGCACTTGTTTGGTATGCAGTAACTTCTTCCCTTTCTGGGTCATCACCACTCTGCCTCACCTAGTGTAGTGGGCAGAACTCTTTGTAGGTGGTTCTGCCAGCACAACCAGCACAACCCAGCAGAACCACTGGTTGTGCCACTTGGCAGAACACACATGCAAGCCTCTTGTTCTACAGCTATGGACAGAACATACCACTGGATGGCATCAAATTATCAGTATCCCATCCACCATTGCCTGTTGCACTGGGGTCAACTGCCACAGCCTCATCTTCAAGTGCTTTTGGTATGATTCCCTCATCAACCTGGCCCAACTCTTTGAAATCATAGTATTCTCCTTTTAGTACCTCAATCCCATCAACATCTTCCAGATGCTCTGCTGCTTTCTGGGCCTCCAGTGCCATGAATTCAATGTCAATATCATCCAGTGAGAGTGTCTCTGGCCCAGCAAGGTCAATGTCATCAGCTGTGGACAAGAGTGGAGGCACCCATGTAAAGTTTGCCTCCAAGTCCCTTGCCACTTCTAAGTCAATCCCAGGTTCATTTCTTGTGTGCATGTGAGCATGCTGTCACTGTGTTGGCTTTCCAGATGCCATGTTTTGGGTATGGATGTGGTAGCAAAGGTTTGCATGAATTTTTCCAAGTGTTTCAAAAGTATTGATGGACAAGTTGCAGTGTCTTTGTGACTGTATGCTACCAAGGTTAGAAAAGAGTTGTTCAACATCCCCAGCATGTGGGAAAATTGAAAGGATTGTAATAGTGAGTGACTTGAGTGGATGTGTGTCTGAAGTGACTGGTAGGCTCTCCCACCAGCTGAGGCCATTAGCATGCCCCCCTGCGAATGGGGCATGAGATATATTGTAGTCTTGCATGTCCTTGATGAGTTTCTCTGCCTTTCCCTTGTCCCAGTTCCACAATTTTACAATTTCAAGTGCAACCTTGACCATGAACTCAATTGAGTGACCACTTGCCACTTGCCCAATGGCAAATTTATGACACATGGGGTGCAAGAACAGGGCAAGTCAGTGATGATCAGTATTGATTGCATGAAAGTGTCCATTGAACACAGACTTTGCATGCATCCAGAATCTTGTGTTGTCTTCTTCATCCAGTTGAAGTTGTGACATCTGTTTTGCATATCAAATAAGCTCAAGCATGCAGTCAGCAAGCAAAGCCTGGTGTGATTCCAAGTTTCCAATTGCATTGACAAGGGGTTTCACTGTCTTGATCAGCTGTTCAAGGTACATCCAGTAGCTCCACTTGTGCAAGACAATGTCAATGACATCAGAGGCCACAGGGCTCTGATTATTGATTTTCCTCTGTGCATTTGGATGGATGCAAATCTGGAATAGAGGGTTTCTGTAACCAGTCAGTCAGGCCCATTGCACACATTGAAGATTCAAGATTGACCCACTTGTGTGCCTTCACACTCAAGCAGTGCAAGATCAGTGCATAACAACGTGATTCACAGTTTTGCTTCAATCTCTGCCTGACACCCAACCCCTTGGTTTCTTCATTGAGCTGCCCACCCCAATAGTGAGATGAGTTGAAGAATGTCACAATATGAGTGGTCTTTCTGATCACTTTCTTCATCAGAGGACAGGTGATGATATCACCAATCAGTGTGTTGAGACTGTGCAAGAAGCATGCAAAAGTCGATATAGTTCATCAGAGGATGTAATCTGGCAGAATGCTTGCATTACTGTCGGGTTATCAGTTGTGATAGCAATGAGGTTCTTCCCATCATCGATCTCCAACTTCTCCATGGCCTTCTGTGAGACTGCAAGGAGATTGCCAGCTGTTCCTCAGCAACTTGTCATGTCCTCCAGTGCAAGAACAATTGGATGGTGATTGACTTCCACTGCAACTGAGCCATAGAGACTCTGCTTCAGCTGATCCTCCCACCCATCCAAGAGTAGTGTAAGCTTCTTTCAAGGCTTTAGCCTGAGTAGGTCTTCCTCCTGTACTTGAACAGCTTCACTATCAAGAAGATTGTGGGACAATACATATCAGGATGGTGACTCATATGGGGGGCATATAGCATCCAAGAAATAATGGAAGAAATTGTCATCTGCAGCCATGAAGGGTATATTGGCATGAATAAACCACCTGGATGTCACCACTAAGTGTGTTGGAAGCCCAGGATGTGAGCAGACATACTGAAGGAGCCTGGTATTTGCATCTTCAATTTGCTTTGTCATTAGGGGGTAATCAACATAGTCATCAAGTGCCTCCTTGTGCTTCCTGATGGGGGTAATCTTGAGATCTGAGGCTGAAGATTCACCAATGGTGGCCTGAGAGTGGGTGGATATGGACTGAGTTTTCCCTTGAATAAAGGTATGTGCTTCTTGGCAAATCACTGGTGGGGCCACCTTGCAGCAAGAAACAATGTGCATGGGGAGATTATTGTCCCAGCCTTGATTGCATGCACCTTCAGAACCTTCATCATCACCACAGTGATTGCACCTTCAAAAGTAATGGCCAGATTTATTCTGGACTTTATCAATGCATGTAATGTTAGCTTCAGAGAAGCCTGCAATGGGGTGCCCACCAGTGCTTGCCATCATCAATTGTCAACTCATTAACCAAGCAGTAGCCTACTACCACATAAGCTGTTTTTTAATAAAGTAAAACAAAATTTTATTTAAGTGGTGTGCCAGGTTCTGCCAGCTCCATTCTCAGAGGTTCTGCCAACAACACTAGCCTCACTGTTGCCACACCCTCTCATGTGCTTGCCTCTGTCTCACCACCCTCACCCTCTATCTCTGCATCACAGTTGGTAGGCTTTGTTTTTGATATGCATTGACAAAATAGCATTGATTGTCATCTCAAACAGGCACTTTCCTGGCTTGGGATGACCTTCAAAGTGCCAGAGGAGGGATATGGATTGGATAAGGACCAGGAGGCCCAGGTGTCGAGCCAGAGCAATGAATGGCCACAGATGGTGCTTGTTGTTGACTTCCTGAGGTCTGTTCTTCTTCATTCTGTTCATGGTTTGACCTACTAATGTTTTTCTCTGCTTTAATATGAGTGTTAGGCTCAAACATCGAGCAGCTGTGATCATCAGGGATCTGCAAGCCATCATCAGCTGCCATCTCATTGTTTTGACTGCCCCAGGTGTGTCCTTCACCATCTCCACCATCTGACTCATTTCCAGGTTCATCTGAGCTTTTTTTGCTCTCTGGTAAGGCAACCTCCCTTTGAATCCCTTGTGCATGAGCTGCAGGCATTACATGCCTTGTTTCCCTAGTTACCATGTCTATCTGGACTCAAGACATGTCCATGCTATCCCCTTCATTGAAGACAGCATCATTTATTTCAACAATTTGCCTGGTGGACCAATGTATGCACAGGTATGCCTTTTTATTCTTTGAGTATCCCAAGAGTGCACACTCAAGGGACTTAACATCTAGCTTTTGATGCTTTTCCTCTGGAACATGGACATGCACCATGCATCCAAAAATTTGAAGATGGGTGACTGATGGCTTGTTCCTGGTGTATGCCTCATAGGGGGTAATGCTTTGCTTGAGTGCTTTAGTCAGTAGTCTATTTATTATGTGTGCTGCATGCAGTATGGCATCCCCCAATATTTGTTGGGTTGACTGGCATTGCTGAGCATAGCACACATGGACTCAACAAGTGTTTGGTTCTTTCATTCCACTATGCCATTTTCCTGTGGTGTGTAGGCATTTGTCTTCTCATGATGTATGCCTTTTGACTTCAGATAGGCTTCAAATTTGTTTGAGCTATATTCCCCAGCTTTGAAGATAGTTAGGGCGATGTCTGGTCTCTGCTTCAGCTCTAGCAAAATATTCCTTGGTTAGTCCAAAGACTTTGTCCTTCATCTTGATTAACCTAACCACCAGATGGTGTGAGTGTCCGTCAATGAATGTTATGAAGTACCAATGGCCAGATTGTCCTGTAGTTTCCATAGGTCTGCACATGTCCATGTAGGTTCTGTGCAGTACACTTGGATTTTCTATACCTGACTTCAACAGAATAGGTTCCCAATGTTGTTTGCCATTGTGGCAGGCCTTGCACAAAGTTGTGTTGTGCTCCTTTAGTCCTGTCAGCTCCACCATGCCATTCTCAGATAGTCTTAGGACATTTCTGATGTTTGCATGTCTGAGTTGATGATGCCAGATGGTTAATGTAGCCTTAGATGTTGTCATACACAAGGTGAGAGTGGTGAAAGGTTCATTTGGGTTGAGCACATCAGGAGTACTGACAATGTATGCAGAATGACTGCCAGATATGATGCTTGCTTTGAGTATGTACAGGGATGTTTGTTTAGTAGCCAGAGCTACAACCTTGCCATCAATGTGCACCCTACACTCCTGCTATCCAAAGGTGACTAGAAGTCCCTTTGAGGCCAGTGCAGGCACCAATGCAAAGTTTGTGTCCAGGTCCAGAACATGGTAGACATCTCAGAGGATAGTCCCACTCATGCAGCCATCCTCAAGGTGCATGGAGACTTTGATTCTCCCTTTCCTGATAGCTTGTATGGTTCTACCATCACCAACAATCACTGGCTGCAAGGGCAATATTTTTCTGAATGTTGCAAACCACAAGCATTGGCAGCACATGTGTGCTGAGGCACTGGAGTCAACTACCCACTCCAATGCACTGGTCTCAGGGCACGCACATGCTATGAACAGATGAAGAGGTCCATTATCCTCTTCTGCAACTGTCACAACCTTGGCTGTAAACTCTGTTCTCTCCTTGGGTTTATCCTTGCTCCCTTGTGCAGATCCCTGTGGCTGCTTCATCTGCCTTCTTTTTTTAGCATTCATCCTCCACATGTCCAGTTGTGCCACAGAGGGCATAGTTACACTTCTTCTTCTTTTTCTTCTTGTCTGTTGCCTTTGACTTTTTACATGGGTTAGTCTTAGCAGTGAGAGCAGAATGCACTGTTGAAGTTTGTCATGTTCTTTCTTCTACCAGGACTTGGGATATGACAGTCTCAATGGTGAGCTTGTCATTCATGGACATAAGGATTGTCTGGAGTGTGGAGTATGACTGTGGGAGAGAGATTACCATTGCAATTGCTACCAGCAAGTCATCAAGGGGTTGGCTGAGCAATGAGAGGATATGGACTTTTTGCTGCATGGCATTTAGCTGTGTTTCCATAGGATGGTCATCAGCAAGCATGCCACAGAACAGTTCTCCTATAAGATAGGCTATGGATTGCTTTCCCTTTCCTTCATACTGTTTGCTAAGCTTGGTCCAGGTCTCCACTACAGTACTTGCATACAGAACACTGCTAAGAGGCTCATCTTGAGTGTTAGGGTAATCTGTGCACATGCTTCTTTGTCTTTGATTAGCCATTCCTCATATTGGTCTGGGTTCATGTTCGCACCTGGAGCCTTCTTCTCCATGCCAGCAACTAGGTTCCAGAGGCCTTGTATACCTAGGACTTTCTGCATTTGAAACTTCCACATTTGATAATTAGCTCCATCATCTGTGAGGGGCATTATATCCTAGAGTTGGCTCAAGCCTTGGGTGACCCTAGCACTAGTAGATGCAGACACTGATGTGTTTGTGCCTGTCAATGGGCCCAGTTGCTGGGACATTGACACTGACACTCCAGATGACATGTTCAAAGGTTATTTGGTGGTACCACTCACATAATGTACCTACCTTGTACCATATCATATGACCAAATGAGGTTGACAATTGGCCATGTTGCATGGACTGGCTAAGGTTGAACCCACCTCTGAGTTGTCATCATGTCACACAGCATAGCCATGATCATTGGGTGTCACCATACTGCACAGTGTGGCTGAAGGGTTACTGTACTATATACACCTGTGTGGCAGACTGCACCACTGGCATTTGCCTGGCATAAACTGGGCATGCTTGCCAGCCCACTGGCATTGGTGTGCCTGCTATGTGTTCCAGCCCAACAGCATTATCCTGGTATTGACCTTGCATTCCTGTTGAGATCTATCCCAACCCACTGGCATAAGCATGGAATCTGTGCCAGTCATCTAGCATAATCCTGGCATGGGTTCCAGCCAGTTGGGATAGGCCTTGAACTAACCTGGTCTGCCTGCTGGCTCACCAGCATGAGCCTGGCATGTGTTGGCCATTGCCAGTGGGTCAGAAGGCATTCCATTGTAATTCTATTGGGCTGGTTTGAATGCCAGGCTAATTCCAGTAAGATGGGACAAATGCCAGGAAACATACCAGTCTTATGCTAGTGGGCCATTACAGATGCCAAGGTGGTGATGGTTGGTTGGCAGGGATGCTAAGCTAATTCCAAAGCTAATTCCAGCTGGCTGGTATGGATCACAGCCACCACACTATTTCTAGTGGATCAGAAGGCATGCAGGTGGGATTCTATTGTGTTCCTTTTGTGGGGTTGTTTCTGAGTAGGGACAGACTAACAAAAGGAAGATACTCAGGCTTCTATTGGGAAAAGACTAAGGTACAACTAACCTAACAAAAGGAAGTTACTAAATAGCTTCAGCAAGGTAGCTGTAACTCATAAGAAGGGAACCTCACCTCAGGCTTCTATTGGGAGAAGACTGAAGTGCATGAAGGAAAAATAATGTGCCAAAATGACTGTGCTTATGTAAGATATTACTTGTGGAAGAAACATAATTAATGTGCATCAACAGTTCCACCCAATGTCAGTAAGCTGGGACAACTGCTGGGCAGGTGCCAGTGCACTGGGACACATACTAGCATTATGCTAGTGTGCCAGGATACATACTGACACTATGCTAGTGCACTGGTACAGATGCTAAGCTTGTGGTGGTGTGTTGGCATGGATGCTCAGCTAATGCCAGTTTTCCTGGGTGGATCCCAGAATCCAAGCTATTTCCAGTGGGTTGGAAGGCATACCAGTGTAAATCCATTGGGCCAGTATGAGTTACAGCCACTTCCAGTATGCTGGGACAAATGCTAGGCTAATGGCAGTGATCCAGGACACAGACCAGCCTTATGCTAGTGGGCCATGAATGGATGCCAGGCTTATGGTGGTTGGTTTGCATACATGCCTAGCTACATTCCAGGCCAATATCAGTAAGCCAGGACACATACCAGTATTATGTGAGTAGGCCAGAATAGAAGCCAAGCTGGCAGTGGTTGGTGGGCATGGATGCTCAGCTAATTCCATGAGGGCTGGATGGATCACAGCCTCCAGGCTATTTCCACTGGTTCAGAAGGCACACCAGTGGGATTCTATTGTGCCAGTATGAATTCTGGCCAATTCCAGTAGCTGGGTCAGATTCCTGGTTAATGCCAGTGAGCCAGGACATCGTAGAATATATACTACAGGACTATTAGCAGAGTGTAAAGACAGAATGTGGAAAGTGCTCACCTCAGTTGGGTTAAGAAGCCAACTGAGGTGTGACTATACTACTTGAGTGCAAAAATGAATGTGATTATGTAATATGGCTAAATGCATACCATAATACTAAGTGGATGAAAGCATAATGTGAAAGGCAGAATATCCAACACTCCCCCTCAAACATCACAGAGTCCAAGCTCATAAGCAAAGTACTTGGCTTTGATGTTTGGAAGAGCCTTGGTAAGGGTATCTGCAACCATCCTGCCAGTAGGACAGTAGATGAGGCAAAGTGAGCCATTATCAATAGCATAGAATATAAAATGATAATGAATGTCTATATGTTTTGTATGGGCATGGTAATTGCTGTGGTGAGCAAGCATGATTGCAGACTGATTGTCACAATGGATTATGGTTGGGAGCAAGAGTGGGTGGAAAAGTTCTTGGATAAGGTGATGAAGCCAGATGGCTTCTTTTGCAGCATGAGTAGTGGCAACATACTTGGCTTCTGTAGTAGATAAAGTAATGAGTTCTTGTTTCTTTGAGGCCCAGGAGATCACTCTGCCATTGAGCAGGAAGGCATAGCCAGAAATGGCATGCCAGTGCTGCTGTGAGGCACTGTCTGCATCCATATAGCCCTCAAGGCCATACCTACCACCTCCAAATGTCAATGCAAGCCCTTTTGTGCCTAAAATGTATCTAAATATCCTTTTTATGCCCTCCCATTGTGCTAACCCAGGATTATTGCAGACTTGCAACAATGTTGCAACAGCAAAAGCCATGTCAGGGCATGTGGCAACTGCTAGGTGCATCAGCAAGCTGATGGCTTCATGATATGGCATGTTTTTCATGCATGCAGCCTCAGCATGTGTTTGGGGCACTGGGCAGTCAAGAACTGGACTGAGGGGTCCATAGGCATTGTGAAAGGCCATAGATCTATAAAATTATATTTTAACAGCATAGAATTGATGTAGGATGCCTGTGAGAGTGAGAGAGCATGCATGCTGAGTGATTATGCACAACTTTTATTCTGAGTAGGGACAAGATGGGGCCTAAATCTGTTAATTTGAAATTTGTGGCCACTTCAGATTTGAACCTTTTGATTAAGCTAGGGTTATTGCCAGTAATGGTGCAGTCATTGACATGTGATGCAAGGAGTAGGATGTCCTGGCCTGTGTGCATGAAGAAAATGCCCCAGTTGGCTTCAGCACAATGCATACTGAGCATAGCAAGTGTGGTGCACAGCCACTCATACCACTTCAATGCTCCTTGCTTTGATCCATAAAGTGCTACATGCAGTCAGGTGACAGGATTTTTATATTTGCTGTTAACTGAGAGTCCAGGTGGCAGTTGCATGTAGATTACTTCATTGTCATCCAACTTCCCATTTAGGAAAGCACTCTGGAAGTCGAAAACATCAACATCCCAGTTGTTCTGCACTGCAATAGCAAGGATGGTGTGGATAGATGCCATGCATGTGATGGGTGTGTAGGTATCATAGTAGTCAATGCCATGGACCTGCAAGTAGCCTTTTGCTACAAGTCATGCTTTGTATTTTTCAATTTCTCCCTGTGTGTTGCATTTGATGCAAAATACCTGTTTATAGCCAATCACATTGACACCTCACAGTCTCTCAATGATGCTCCATGTTTGTGCTTCATCCAATGAGGTAAGGGTAAGTTCTTTATTAATTGCTTCCTCCCACTTTGACCAATCAGGTCTTGCACAAGCATCTTCAATCATGATAGGATCTGTCCCTTCTAGCTCCGCAGTCCCAGCAACCAAGGCAAAAACTTCATCATCATCTTCATCCATCACCCCCATCATGCCCAGGTTTGCTGTCTCTCTATTCTCCTCTTGTTGAGAGCCTGGTTGTATTCCTCAAGGTAGTGGTAGTGTAGGTAGTGGGATTTGTCCGTTATATGTACCTTGCCCTCATGCAGGCACTGTACATATGCTGACTTGATGCAAGTGTGACCAGAGTGACAGGTGGGTGCTGCAGGTTCAAACCTTGGTCCAAGGTGGTCAATGGGAGTACTTGGTGTCATAGATGCACTTTCTGTGGTTCATATGGCATGCTGATTGCTTTTACCAGCTATGTGTGAGGTGGATGATGCTCCCTCATCATCTGTGATGCATTTCTCCCCCTCAAGCTGCATGCCAATGTCACACACCAAAGGTGTTTGGTGAGGTGGACATGGATACAGCTGATGAATGGAGATGAAGACCATAGCCCTCATGTGAAGGAGGACAGCCAGGAATGTCAGCAGTCATCCCTCACACAAGAACAAGTCATCAGTGCCAGAGAAAAAGAAAGGGAGCAAGTTAAGTGCTGGCTAAAATTCTTAAGCACCTGTGTACAGCATTCTGGTTTTCAACATATCTCTGCCATTTCTGCAGATACAGAGACCATTCCCACACTCACTTGTAGTGCTCAGCCATGTGATCTTACCTTCCAAGATTGGAAAGGATTTGTGCACTCCACACATTTCTACAGCACTCCCTCCAAAAGATGCTCATTTCACTAACTTCTTCTGATATGGCCACCTCTACATCAATCATTTTGCTTGTCCCCTTTGCTAGGGACCATGGCTACATATATCTACCAGGAGTTCCTACCAGCTTCCATCCTGAAGCATCCTGGTACATCCCACCCTCATCTGTGCCCTCTCAGCCCATCCAGCTTGGATAGTGTGTTCTTTTGTCAGTATGACCTCTAGGAGGATGTTCTTTGGTCACCTCAGGTCTGTCATTTTCTTGGAAAGGTCTTATGTGGTCATTTCAGTCTCTCCAGTCCAAGAAGCATATGGATCCTTCCTCCCTGCTCCCTGCAATGTCTTCATACCAGTCTTGTCCATCATTCTTCCAAGATTGCAACAGCTACAGTATAATCTACTGTTCCCCACTCTCCCTGATTGCATCCATGATGAGTATGATGCACATCTTGCCTCCTTGTTGCAAGATACAGCAGAAGACACTCCCCCTTCATCCTCTCTTCCAACAGAGCCTCATTCATGAAGTTTTTATTTGCTTCACTGAGAGGATGGTTTGGGGGGGAAAGTTGTGATCCCCTATGCTCCTGTCACCCCACAGACCCCCAAAGCTTGACCCCTGTTGACATCTGACTCACCCTGTCCACTTTTAGATGTATTATATCAGCATCAGATCAGTGCTGCCTCTCTGTCATCCCACCTTGGCCTAGAAGTGATCTCTTCAAGATGTGACATGCACAGCCTTCCCCTAATGCGATTCCAGTGCACTTTCCCAGTTCCTGACATCACTTGACTCATACTTTGACATTCTGACTGTCTTTGACTCACCTATTGCCAATACTTACCAATCTTTTGACTTTGCTTACTGATTCTTCACTTTTTGGCTTGCTAATCCTTACCAATGCTTACCAATGCTTTCCAAGATGATTACCCATCACTTACATTCCTTACTCATCAGTTACCAATCACTTACCAAGTGTTTGCACCTTGTTTTCCAAGGGCAACACCCCTGTACTGTATATAAATCACTGTACTTAGATAGCAAAAAAAAGAAGACATCAGAGAGCCCCTCTTGCTTGCATTTTATCATCACTCAGTAATTCATTCAGCAGCTTTGATAGTTGAGACTTTATTAAGGGTCTAACTATCATCTACTTCACTTATCCTTGTCTATCATCAATATACTTCACTCCAAGCCCTCCCTGAGCTCAGTGCAGCTTAGGACATTGAATTAAGTCATCATCCATCCTTCTGTTGGCTGACAGCAGTCTGCCCTATTGCATGCTCTCACATTCCTGCTCCTTCTTCATCAGGAGCACCCCCAACCCTCAGCACTCATCTTTGAGTGTTGTAGCTCACAAAAACCCTCCCAAAGAACAGGTTCTACCATCTAGGTACCACATAAGCACACCACCACTCACTTTTTTTGTCTTTTGTGTTGGTTTTGGTCAGTTTTCACCACTGAACCACACTTTGACTCACACTGATAGGAATGGTGACCTCCTGTGAGCTAAATCAGACATTTCATTTGACACCCACATGTCATGAGTCCTTGAAATAAATTCTGTGTGCATTTGTGTCCTTATCAAAGCCCACCCAGCAACCATCTTTTGCATGCATGTCTAGTTTCAAACCATCTGCTGTGTGGACTTTGACATAGCAGCCCCAGATCAGTAGATTAGACAGATCTGGTTTCTTTTTATCCAGCATTTCATTGGGTGTCACTTTGTTGAGTGTGCAGGTGGAGGTTTGGTTCTTTATCCAGTTTGCATGCATTATGGCTTCTCCCCATAGTGACTTTGGGAGGCCACTTGCATTTAGCATGGCACATACACATTTGACAAGTGTGCAGTTCAGCCTTTCAGCAACACCATTATGCTGTGGTGTATCATGCACTGTGAGCTTCCTCTCTGTTCCTTTTAGCCCAAGATGACATGAAAACTCTTTGCTTAGGAATTCCCCACCCTGGTCTGAGCAAAGCCTTTTAACCTTTGTGTTGAACTGCATCAGTAACCAGTCTTCATACTTCTGGTAGGACTTGAAGGTTTTGTCCTTTGACTTCAGGAGGTACAGGCTTGTAAAGCAAGTATGGTCATTGGTGTATGACATGAAATGCTGACTCCTTCCTTGCATTTGTTTGGACAGGGGATGGTCTCCATAAGTCCATATAGATTTCATTGCCAACCTTGTCTTGGTGCAGGGGGTCTCAGATTTTTCCTATGTGTTTTCAGGTTGCCTTGGCATACTTGCATGTGTCACAAGATTCAATTGTTGCATGGGAAGGGTCTAGGCTTATTCTGGTTACAATGCTGTCCTTTAGCATTTGTTTAATAGTGTCATCCTTGGCCACTGCTGCATGCTCTTTTTGCTTCCCTTTGCTTGGAGACTTCCCTCCACTTCATGAGTCATCCCCACTTGATCTGCATTCATGAGCTCATTGCCCATGTTTTCCACATTTGTAGCAAGTTTTGGTGAACTTCTTCTGCTTTCCTCCAGCTGAGTATGTTGCATCATCTGCATTGTTAGACTGCTTCTGCTTTGTGGCACAGCAGTCATACTTGTCTTGAACTGCATCCATGAGAGCTGCAGTTGTTAGGGTAGTGGAGGTGGAAACATTTGTGAGTGCAGACATTGCTCCAACAACAGAGTCATAAGAGCTTGGGAGGGATGTCATGACCATAGCCACTTCAGGTAACCATTTTTCAAAGCATTTAGGCTGAATAGTTTCTCCAAACCATCCAGCCTAATAGCCTCCCAGACCAAGGTCTGCCCAGGGACATCTGGTCATGTCCCAGGGCTATGCAGATTTTTAGGCCCTGGGACAGATGGGATTTCCCACATAGCCATCCATTCAAATGCAATTATTTGGGATGTCCCAAGACTGCCTTGGGTGACTGGGGTCCCTACTCCTGAAAGTGCAGCTTATATTAGCATTGAAATAGCTGCAGAAATCCTAGCTCCCTTGCTCCTCTGACAGATTAAATCCACAAAGTGTCCTTTGACCTATACATCCCCTTCCATCCCACCATGCATAGTAGTATACAATAGTACTTTTCATGTACATCTTTGCAGTGTGATTCTGCTGTATTGGGACATCTCACTGGTTGCCAGGGAGATGACCCACCTGGGCCTCCACTTTTGCCTTGAAAATTGCAATAATAAATTCAATCAATTTGTGTCTATACCTCATGCAATTTGTACTGTATGAAGGAAGAAGTGAATGGTTTTTGAACACTTGTGTGACAAGCTGATATCTCAAAGTCCCCCACATAGAACATGGGGTTGGTCACCTTTGCAACACCATCTGCAGAGGGCAGAATGTCCCAGATGAGCCTCTGAGGTTGTCATGGGGCATTGTGCTGGTCTGCAAGGGTAACTTAGAAGGATGTGCCATCATAGCCCTCTGAGGCTGGGATGGGACATCCCACTGACTTTCATAAGGGGACTTGGGATGTCCCACAGCAGCCTCTAAGGCTGCCTTGGGACATCCCACCCTCCCCTTTGCCAACCAGTGGGATGTCCCACAACAGCCTCTAAGGCTACATTGGGACATCCCACTGTTCCCTCTGCCAAGCAGTGGGATGTCCCACAACAGCCTCCAAGCCTACATTGGGACATCCCACCCTCCCCACTGCCAACCAGTGGGATGTCCCACAACAGCCTCTAAGGCTACATTGGGACATCCCACCCTCCCCTTTGCCAACCAGTGGGATGTCCTACAACAGCCTCTAAGGCTATATTGGGACATCCCACCCTCCCCTCTGGCAACCAGAGGGATGTCCCAACACAGCCTCTAAGGTGTTGAAGTAGTAATCTGCACTAATCCTACAAGCACCATAGAGAATCCAATGCAAGGTAGCTCCATGGTCAGAGCAGCTGCTTGACACTGAGAGGGTCCTGGCTCAATGCCAACTCTGGTCACATTTTCATCAGGTTATCAGCTGCAGCTGGAACCCATGCATGCTCATTACAATGGGTCATGCAGCATCCTTAGTAAGTCCAGATCATGTGAGTTACATGGACACAAGGTGGCTGATAGTAAGGCCTCCTGGAAACACAGCAGTAAATCCTGATCCATCACATGACACAAGGTCAAAAGGCAATCAGACCATTTACATGACCCTAGGGGGTGTGCACTGTTTTTACACTCCAAAAGTGGCCAGATGAAGGGACCACATTGGAGATGGTGCATTCTGTGCATTAACTTCATGGAGATATGTTCCTGCAGTGCTAGTCTAAGCCCCAAGCTACTGACACTAGTACCCAGACCATATGGCTCAGTGGTTGCAGCACCTGGTAAACACCTAGGAGGTCACTGGTTCAATCTTAGGACTGGTCACATTTTCCTCATAAGGCTACATTGGGACATCCCTCCCCCCCCTCTAGCAAGCAGTGGGATGTCCCACAACAGCCTCTAAGGCTACATTGGAATATCCTTCTCCCCCTCTGGCAACCAGTGGGATGTCCCACAATAGCCTCTAAGGCTACATTGGGGCATCCCACCCTCCCCTTTGCCAACCAGTGGGATGTCCCACAACAGCCCCTACACCTATATTGGGACATCCCCCCCCACCATCTGGCCAGCAGTGGGATGTCCCACAGCAGCCTCTAAGGCTAAGTTGGGACATCCCACCCCCCTGTTTGGCCAGATGTCCCACAGCACTCTCCACATAATACAAGGCCAAAATGCTATCAGACCATTTGCATGATCATAGGATGCATGCACCCTTGTTGCACTCCAAAAATTTCCAGATTGAAGGACCATGTTGGAAATGGTGTATTCTGTGCATTGCACTCCACATAGTTTTGTTCCCACATCACTGGTCCATGCCCCATCCTACTGATGCTATCACCTAGACAATATACACAGCTGAGGAGTCAGAGCACCTGCTTAACACCTAAGAGGTTGCTTCAATCCCAGCTCTGGTCACATTTCCATCATAAGGCTACATTGTAACATCCCACCCCCCCCCTCCAGCAGCCAGTGGGATGTCCCACAACAGCCTCTCAGGCTATGTTGGGACATCCCAACCCCCTTTCCAGAAACCAGTGGGATGTCCCACAACAGCCTTTCAGGCTATGTTGGAACATCCCATCCCCCCTTCCAGAAACCAGTGGGATGTCCCACAGCAGCCTCTCAGGCTATGTTGAGACATCCCATCTCCCCCTCTGGACACCAGTGAGATGTTATACAGATGCCACAGAGGCAAATGTTGGACATCCTACCCTGTATCTCTGACATCCACATTGCCCTCTGCCCACAATTGGGATATATATTGTCACATTGTAACAGGCTCAGTCAATGGCACCAATCAGTTCAAGTCAGATCACCATGATTTTTGGAGATTCAGAATCAGGGCAATGAGACACAGGTCTGCCTTGCAGAGATCCATTTCACATATAACCAAGATTGTGAGCCCATTATTGCATAATTCTTCACACAAGATTCATATCCTTTGAGCCCTGTATAATTTCTAGAGAACAGTACCAAAAAATATGTGCAGAGATGAAAAGTCAGTGACCAGATGAGCAGTGAGCAGTGAATAACTGCATTTGAGTGGGTGTAGCCATATGCATGAGTAGTTGCTGACATGATCAGGTTCACTCAATGCTGTGCTCCAAATGTCCTATACATATCATTGCTTGAAATAGTCATGGCACCCAAAGAATGCTATTCAAATTGTATCCAGCAATCATACTCTGCAGGTCTCAAGTGTTGTATTATTTCTCAATCTCATGTCCTTCTACTATGATTTTATTTGAAGCAAGTCTTGAGATGTGAGGCAAGGGGACACAGGTAGGGGGTAGCACATGATTGGTAAGCAGCCACCAAGTGTAGATAAGACAATACTAGGTGTAGAACTTCAGATCACAACAACACACTGCATAATTGCATAAGTTTTTGGTACTGTTCTCTAGATGATACACAGGGCTCCAAGGATATGAATCTTGTGTGAAGAAATATGCAATAATAGGCTTCCAATCTTACTTATATGTGCAATGAACATCTGGAAGCAGAGGGCTCTCTACTGCCCAAAAAGCATTGAAAGCCTGCTGGACAATTGATGTATAGAAGACCACTATTGGTTTGCTAAGGTGTACAGATGCCTAGATCACTTGCAATTTTGATTGTATATGTGAAATCAACCTATGCTTTTTCAGACTTATATAGTGCTAGAACTAGTCTAATTTTTACACCAGGACCTACATCTAATTTCCCTGATTCTGAATCTGCAAAAATTGCAGTGATCCGACTTGAATTGATTGAGATATCAAAGTTATAACATTTAGCTACAACATGTGTGTGATTTTGGATATTTGGCCTTGCTCTCAGTTTTGAAAATAGCTGTAACACAAGGAGCAACAAGGCACAAACACAGTAGCTAGGACTGCAGGAATTGTATATACAGATTGAGGCATCATGTACAGTGCCTAACAGCAATGGACATGTGATGGACATTGGTACCATATGTGATTTGACCCTGGACCACCCCTAACAAAGAGTTGATAAGTGGCCAGTACTGAAATGTAACAGTAACAGCCAGGGCAACTGACACAAAACTATGGGATGCAGTAGAGGACTCCCAGGCAATCAGGGAGAAAGAGGGAAAATGCTGATTGGATCACCCAATCCTGGTGTATACACTAAACCACCTCAAAACCCTTCAAACACAAAAGTGGGAATATCTCAACAATGAGCAAGCAGAATTGGGTGAACAAGGGCACCCCAGAAATGGGTCAGTGAGAGGGATTTGTGGCTCAAAAAGTGAGAGAAGCGGTGTGGATATGCATGAGGTATGATGAGAGGACCTCAAGGGGTGGGCCTTTCCACAAAAATGTGAACATCTCCATAACTACTGCACCAATCACAATGATCTAGACATCTCCAGGGAGTCATCATCTAGTAGTGTGAGTCTGCAAAAGAGTGAGAGATGTGTCAGAGAAACCACTGAGATACAGCCCCAAGATGATAGGGGTAACTCCAGGCAAGTGAACAAGCAGGTGACAACCTCAGGACAACAGCTGGGGTGATCAACATGGGCCTCAGGAAGGCAGTCGGGTACTTGTAGATAAACATGGAAAAAAAAAGGAGCCACCATGATCAGACCATTGGATCCTGAGCTATGCATGAAACTGTCTCACTGCCATCCAAACATGAAAACAGTGATATCTCAATAGCAGCTCCATGGAATTAGACAAAAGAGGCCCCCCAGAGAGGTCTCAGTGAGGGGAACAAGTGGTGTGAAAAGCGATAGGAAAGGCACAGGATTGAGTGGAGAGCCACAGACTTGTCCCCCAAATCTGATGGTAACATCATCACTGACACCAGTGACATCAATATACAAGTGGCACATGACAAATATGTTGTAGGGGAAGCAAAAACTACACTAGTAGTAATCTTCATTTATATACTCCTCAGTGAAGTCATCCCCATATTGTGCAGCATTACTCCTGTTAACCCAATGAGGTTCATCTGACTGGGTTGGAGGGTAGTAGTCATCAGTATATGGACTGTTGTAGTAAGGATGGTTGGTTTGAGACAGATCATGATGGAATCCTTGGTGAGACAGAGGAAATTGATTGTGGTGGCCAGAAGGTAATGCCTAGAGGGAATGCAAGTTGACAGTAAAACCTCTGCAAAATTGAATTACTCACATGATATGGGATATTAGATGGGCCAGGATCATGATAGTTTGTACAGTCACCCCAAGAATCCTACATAATTTTTCCTTAGTCTTGTTACCAAAGGTCAGAGACCTGGATACTCACTTGTTGTCTGGGAAAAGACTGCTGGGCTGGGCCAGCCTCTCACATGTGAGGACAGCTTGGAAGATTATCCTGATGTAGATCCTATATGATGCTTCATTAGTCTTGTTATCAGACCATAGGAACCAAACCCTACCCCATATTGTGGAGCTAGCATGGGAGGCTTGGATGGGCCAGGCTCTCAAGTGTGCACATTGCTTGGAATTGTGGATGGGTCACAATGCGAATCTTGTGCAATGGGGCACACATCCTGGCATTGATTGCATGGCACAGTTCAACAGTCAGACTGTAAAGCCTTGCAAACATCAGCAGATACCAGATATTGAGTAAAGAGCAGAATTTACCTGGGGACCAATAGTATCATGATTTGATGCCTCCATGCAGGGTTGCTTCTGAGAGGGAAAAGGGAGTTGTTGCTGTCGAAGGACCTCCATGCCTTGCTGCTGGTGATCCATTTCCTTGAGGGACTTCTTCCACTCTGGATCATCTGAGATCTGCCACAAAACAGTACCATCAGTAGCTTTGACAAGTGTGATCTCACCCTTCAAAGGGTCAGCATCCAAAATATTGATGACCTCTACACAGAACTTCAGCATCCAACTGGATGACTAAAATGGGGAATACCTTTGTTCCAGCACTTAATCTCAATTTCCAGCACATCATCCAGACTATCTTGTTCTTCCTCATCATCAGTTTGCCAGTCATACAAAAGACCCAGTTTTCTCTGAAGGTAAGGTACTACAAGTTGATGAAGAGGGCCAGCCTTAAGTTTCTTGTACTCAAAACCAGTGCCCAGTGGAGATACACCATGGGGCCAGTTGACAATAGTGAGGTGGCTCTTCTGCAAAAACTCAAGAAGCTGGTGCCAGGAAACTTTCTGGGGATCACCAACTTCAATGCCACATGTGACTGAGCAAAGGACTGAGATAAATGCATGTACAGCACAAGAATAACTCACCATGCAGATCTCTCAATGCAGCCAACATCTTCTCCTTCATCATGCTTCTGAATACTCTGTGGTTGCAGTCTCTTGGAGTCTCCTTTGTATGGCAACATAGTTCCAGTGCAGAACCCACATCTCCAATGGAACTGGTGCTGGCCACCCTGGCATCCACACCATCACTGTTCCTGAGACACCTACAACAATCCAATGAGGTTGAATGAAACATGCAAGAAATAAACTTACTTGAAAATCACAGTATACTTATCCATGAGTCACCAGACACTGATGCCATTTTCATTGATGAAGTTTCTTATCATCTTAGAGCCTCAAAATATGCCAGAAGTTTGACATCCTGCAGGGTCCTGTCCAACATACATTACTGCTCCAACTATCTCAATATCCTCAAGATTGGACCACACCTCCACCTGTGGAACAATCAGAATTAATGGCTGCACAGTTGCAACCACATACCAATCCAGAAAATTGTGTCTTTGCATTGTCCACTCTAGCTGCAATAGATTTGACAGATTGGTTAGTTGGTACAGTGGAGGAGCTCTCACTCCACTCATAGACAGCTTTTAACTTTTCCCTCCTTGCTGCAAAGTCATCCTTTGGGATGTCTATCATGAGGGTGTTGTACTCCTTTGTAATCAAATTGTTGATTGAATTTCGATCAGCTGGTCAGGATGTTAGAATGGTAGATGTGAGAGGGAGGAAAGCCATACCACCATCTGGTTTGGGCTGTGTGGCCCAATACCACAAGTGGAAGAGGTTGGCCTCGTTAATTTTGGTATGACAAGTTTTAACACTAAATCCCACAGCGATGAGTATGTCACATGTAGGCCACCCATGCTGTCAGCCAAGTTCTTCTGCCATCATCTTGATGTCCTTCACAAAAGCATGTATTTCATCTAATGCTGCTGTGGACAGATTCCCTGGCTTCTTGAGGTTTGGGAGTTGGGTGTCATGGTCACTGTGGTTTGCAGCATCAATGTCCTCAGCATCTATAGCCCTACCTTTGTCCTTCTTCTGAAGTCTAGTATAGATTGGGCCACCTTCTTGACAAGGATGGACAATGTCCCCTATAGGATGGGCAGAGTCATCAGACTTGTATGCAGGTGGCAAGGATGGGGGAAGTGGGGACTGGGCACAAGAAATGGTCTGAGCATTGCGAGCATGTGCATCATCATCATCTAGGAGTCAACATGTCAACATGAGGCAGATGCATATATAGATGGTAACAGAACAGGATCACAACAATTTTTTATCTATTTAACAACCAAGGGAATGATGGGTGGCAGGAAACAGTCACAAGTATCCAAAGCACCAAGCTTTGAAA
Source organism: Pisolithus orientalis (assembly GCF_024613125.1). Classification (NCBI taxonomy): domain Eukaryota; kingdom Fungi; phylum Basidiomycota; class Agaricomycetes; order Boletales; family Pisolithaceae; genus Pisolithus; species Pisolithus orientalis. The sequence goes on along the minus strand of NW_026260862.1, from coordinate 27,057 downwards.
CACAAGTGGGCACCAAGCCCACCATTGCATGACCAGAGAGGCACCAAAGCCCAAAATCAAAAGAAATGAGAATTATCTGAAAAAAACATGAGAGAACAAGGGATACAAAATGGAATAACCTACCATGGGAGTTGCTTGAGCTCTCTGTCTCCTTGTCATCATTGCTACCAGGCAACCAGTCATCCTCTTTCTTGCTACTGGATGGAGGGTCATCCTTGTTCTTGCTACCAGATGGCTGATCATCCTCATTGTTGTTACTGGAAGGCTGGTCATCCTCATTTTCATTGTTGTCAGGATTCTCCTCCACCTCCTCCATTGCAGAGTCCTCATCATGGATTTGGTTGTCCAGGTGCAGGGAAGGGGAAGGGAGCATTGGGGTGTTCATGATGGAAGGATGAGGTGTCAAGGAGTGTCTTCTATCTCTCAGGCCAAACATGTGCTCTTCCCAGCCTTTGGGAGGCTGGACTGCATGCCATGATGTCGGTTTGCCAATCATATCCTCCAGAGTAGATTGCCATGAGTGGAAAACAACATTAGAGTAATGGATGAGAAATATACTACAAGATGTACCTCTGAGTGTTGCACTCCATTGTTAGAGACAACAGCACTGCCTTTTTTTACTCATTTGGAAACTGGGGCATTTTGTGAGGATGGAATCCTTTGGTTGTGAAGAATGCGAGTGTTCAAGTCAGCAACAGAGTCCCTTGAAGGCTCCAGGATATCAGCAGAGCAGGGCATGGTTGTATGGGGGTGTTGAGAAAAGGGGGGAGGCAAGGTGAGTATTTAAGGTCAGAGCATGTCAAGCAAAGATGAACCACATGGGAAAAAAAATCCATCTAGAACATGTTGTCTCAGCATGCAAAGTTCTGGATATAGCATCAGCAAGGACATATGAAACAATGAAAAGAGGACATGATATAAGGGGGATGAAGGAAAAGCATGCAGGAAAGAAGTGGTTGTAATGCATAGCCAGGATGACACACCTATTAAAATGGAAACATGCAGGTGGAATTCCAATTGAAATCCAGAATGGCAGTATTCCATCTGTGTGACCCAGAAAGTGGGTTTCCTCAGGACTGAAAAACCACAAGAGTTCATCAGTATCCAGCAATAGAGAAAGGAATGGGCTTACTAGACAGAAAATGAATTGTTCAAGCCCCTAAGGGTGGTCACTGATGAGAGCAGGGTTGATGCAGTCTGATAGATGTAGTCCCTTTCATGTGATCAATAGCCAAATTGAGCATATAATGTAGACCAAATGTCAGAGGTACAATGACCTTTGGGCAAAGTTGTTGCTGAAATGAATCTCTGGTACTGAGTGATGAGGGTCATTGTTGTCTGTGCAATTGATCACCAGATCAACACCAAGACCACCCTTGAAGGCTCCAAGCCTTCAGGGGCTGTCAAGGGCACCAAGCCCATGACATTTAGCAGAGAGACACTCCAAGCATTCTGCTGCTAAGTGGTAGAGATTGAATGGTAGAAATTTATGAAGGATGGAAAGTGCTGAGTTGTGACTTGCTTCACAGTCAGGCTGCCATACACAATACATGGCCTGAGGATTTATACTTTGTAGTAATTAATTGGAGACTACCATGAGAAATATTTGCCAACAGATAATACAATAGCTGTTAGTCTTTACATGGATATGGTAAAAAAAATTCTGGTGGGAGTATGCATGCAGTCATCTGCTAGATATGGAACCCTTGCTTCATGATCTGGGTGGCTGCAGACAAGAATAGTGGAGGGATCAGTTGAGTTAGGTGGTGTTAGATGTATCAATACTGGCAGTGCAGGAAATTCCATGTAAATGGGGATTGAGGGGGATAAGGTGGCAGGTGTACACTCTGCAGGACAACAATCCTGAAACCCCCAGACTCAATGGGCATAATGCTGCTGTGGAGTATTTGGGTTGCAAGCTGGATGACCCTATGAAGGCTGCAATACGATCAGTCCAGAAATGTCACTTAAGAACATACTCACCTTCAGAGCAAGATCTTAGTAACAAAGCACTTGCTAGCATTTCAGTGTCTGCTGCATTCAATTCAAGGTTTCTGATCAGAGTAATTAGAGTGCCTGTGCCAAAATGTGTTAGTTGTCAGGAGTTAGTCAGAAAAACATGTACTAAGGTTGCTAGAGCTTATATCCAATCCAGTACTGGGCAAAGGTATTTTGGACATGGTGGGTCATGGAATGGGAAGGAAAGGCTGGAGAGTGAATGCACAGAGAATTGTAAGTATGATGGCAGATCTCCAGCAGCAGGCTACCTTGATCCCTTTCCCCATTTGTTGGAAGCCATTGCAGGAAAACCAGAAGTTTGACCATGATGAATCATGCACTTAGATGTGACACATTAGAACCTTGCATGCTTGATCATGAGGAAACCTGGAGAAAATTTGTAGTAGAAAGGAGAACTTGAGATCAACAATCAGAATCACTGCCCTTGAAGGTAACATCACACCATGTCTCCAATACTGCAGAGGACCATGCCACATATTTGTTTGGCAGGGATGGATATGAACAGATGTGTTGCTAACTTGAATCTTTGGGACTAAAAGGCAAGGGGAGAACTGCACTATTATCTATGCAATTGATCACTGAATCTGTACCAAGGGTAGATGAGTGGGGAGACAAGGGTGTCACTATAGAAGGCATATACTGGCCAGGCAGAATGATGGAGTGCAGCTGGAGGTGGGGAGAACAATGGACCTAGTACATGTAGTATGTGCTGGTAAATGGGTCAGTAGACTGCAAAGCATAATGACACATAACTTAAGTTGAAAGCACTGACCCACAAAACCTTCATTAATGTCACTGAAAGATGGGGGTCAGTCTTGACTGTCATTGTGTGATTGATTGTTGGATCCACTGGACACCAAGGCCACCCTTGAAGGCTCCAAGCCTTCAAGGCTGTCAAGGGCACCAAGCCCCTGACATATGGTAGAGGAATGCACTGAGCATTCCCCCAATACCATGTGGACAGCATACAAAAGATGAGAGTGTTGCTAAGTACTAGCTGCAGGTGGTGCAAATGTTTGTTTTGGCTGTGATGATGTAACAATTGTGCAATTGTGAAATGACATGTTAAAATTCTGTCATTCACCAAAACTTTAGTCACATTGGTAAAAGTGGCCAAATCTATTAACAAAGTAGCAATGGTGCACTAGTACTTGTAACTAGGACTTGCTATAAGTAGCTTATCAACATGTCATTACTGTAATGCATGAATGCATCTCCTGTGAATATTACAATAGGCAGTCCAGAACATTGAGGAATGAAATATGGAACACAAAACTTATATCTAATCACTCAATTATTTGACAATTTAGAGCCTAGACTCAATGTCTTCCTCAAGCATGCTGTAAGTCAGGTGTTGCATTCATTTGTGGTGCAGGTCATGTGCACAGCAGTACCCATAATATTTCTCACTACTACTAGTAAGTGCTACCTACTACTTCAAGTTGTTGACACCCCTCTGTATAAACCAATTCAGTGCAAGGTAAGTTTCCCTCTATCTTTTCCATCTTACTTTTCCAGATGGCCTGGTCACTCTTTCCATGAACATTTGGAGTGTTTGTCTGTCAGGTCTTGGGGGTTTGGTGCCTGCAAGTTCTTGATAGGCTTGGGGCCTATCAAGATTTATCCTTGCAGTTTCTTGGGCATTTCTTCATTGAAATTCAGGTGTTAACATAGTCTATACATGTGCAGAGTCAATACACCAATCATCATCACTTCTTTGTCAAGAAGACATTTTTTGAAAGTAAGTTTTTATTCTCTTTCATTCATACTTTTCTTTCAAACATCCAGTCAACTTATGCTGTACTCAAAGCCAAACATTTGGAGCATTTGTCTGCCAAGTGCTCTGGGGTTTGGTGCCTTGCAAGTTCTCAATAGGCTTTGGGCCTATTGAGGGCAACATTCTCATTTCATTTCAGTTACACTGGCCTTAATGCTACATGATTCATTTTTTTCTCCCCTCATCATCATATCTGTCAATTTAAGTAAGTACCGACTGACTTCTTTTGTTTCCAGGATGAATGTAGCTAGCATTTGCCCTTATGAATTGTCATTGTGCAACTGCCCTGGTGATGGTGCATTCTTGCTGTCCCTAACTCAGCTCAAATTGATTATCATTATTTTCAGGGAGATGGGGTGCATTCAATGCATGTGTCCTAGCAAAGTGTGATGACCACTGGATCACATTGCCAAACACTGACTATGTTCCCCAACCCTTCATCTTCAATGGAGAAACAATCACACCCCTACATGATGGACGGTTCAGCCATATAGACTGTTTTCAATGGCCACAGTTGTTCACAGAATGCTACACATGGAATCCATGTGTCCCCTGGAAAGTGGCCATGGAGACAACCCAATGTGGAAGTGGCTGTGGTGGAACATTACCCAGTCAGTGGAGGATTTTGTGCTGGAAAGAGGGTCTGCCTTCAAAGTTGGCAGCATTCATGCTGACAAGTGGAAGTCAATGGAGACTGTTTATAATCAACTAGACGAACATTTGCAAGATTGGCTAAAGAAGCACCCCCACTACAAAGGTCCTCTGAGACCTGATTCATGGCTGGGGTCATGTTGGTGATGTCTCCTGCAGCTGAAGGTATGATTTTTTTCTGGTTCAGATTTCATTAATTAAAAATTTCTCTAGCAAATCCCATTCACATTTTGAGACACAGTCATATTGGTAGCTTTTTGTCAATGCCTCCTCCTAGATGTCTTCGGCATGCTAGAATATCTGGACACAGACCTCAACCCTGCTATGGGCACTTTCATCAATTCATTTGACTGCTGGATCTGGGCATTCATGACAGACCCCAACATTTGCCAGCACTTGAAATACATGTGCCTGTCTGGATGGTCTGGAAACCCAATCATGTACCCCCAGACATGCAAGTGTTGAAGACCATCAAGATTATGATTACATGCCCTTCATGACATAGTCATGGATCCTGAGGTTTTTGAGGTCAGGGCAGATGCTGAAATGGACACAGTGCACCTGGTACCACCCTGGTGAATTGCACCACAGGCACACTCAACAAGGCCCAGTGATTGGGCTCGAAGCAATTTGTGGCTCCCTGGCCAGAACCACTGCACACCAGCAGTGGTGTGGCCTCTGACTCCCACAAGCACATGGGTCCCATGGCTTCCAATGCTGCAAGTTCCAGCAGGTTCAAGTTCAAGTACAGGGAGCTGTTAGGACAGGCAGGGCTTGACAATGTAATCAGCCATGTACATATCCTATTCATTTTGTCTCAGTGTGTTTAACATTTTGCTCAGATCCCCCTGTGGGCTTGAGAGGAGCCAAGCCATCAGTCATTCTGAATCCCAAACTGTGGGAAGACCTTGGTGATCCAGCTGCTCCCCCTGCTATGTCCACATGGCACACTGCCCTGAAGGACATGCATAAGGATGCAAAAAGGGTTAGTCCCAACACACCCAAGGTAGCTTACTTCTTTCCCAGCCTGAGTCTGTTTGTGAGGGGTGAGTCCTCCAATTGCTAGCAGAGGTACCTGAGGAATTGGCTAGTCTCTCAAGCAGGGTTGGATCACTCGTCTTTCTGCCTCAGATGCATCTCCTGTTATCCCTCAGTCCTGGCGGGATTTCCTGAACACAATTCCCAAGCAGATTTCATCCACATTTTCTGGCAACTGACTATGTGAATCTGCCACCCTCTTCAGTCCCAAGCTTGTCAGCCTCCAACATGACATACCTAGCCATGTACAATTCCAGGATATTTCAATTTCCCTCGCAGACCTCACTACCATCAATCAGATGATAAAAAGCAAGATTTTATGGGATTTATATGAACACAACTTCCAGTTCAAGTTGGTCACTCTTGACTGTGTGATGATGCCTAGCTTGTGGTCAAATTGGGATTCAGAGTGGGTCAATCATGTCTGGCAGGTATGTACAATTTTACCTCACCAGGAATGCACTGTTTCTGAACTCTATGCAGATTTTCCCTGGTGATTTGGAACTCACCATGTGTGCTGAGCCTTTCCCTCAGAAAAATCAAGGCCTCAGATCATCTGACTTTCAATTGAAATGGGAGTACATAGAGAAGCTCTGGGCATTACTTGCTGTATGGTCAGGATGCCCCTTGGACTTGGCAGAGCCAATTATGCCATTAGTGTCATTGTCACATGTTTGGGCAATGGAAAAGAAGTTGGCTATATTTTATGTATAGTCATCCTTTGATACTTTTGGTCATCTGCCCCTTCTTCCCCACCTTATTCCAACTGCACTGTGTGGTTATGGTTCAAATAGTCAGTAACCTCCTTCATCATTCCCTGATACTATTTTTACTCTGTACATTTCCTGAATGATATTCATAGCATGCCACAATTGCAATCTCATTTTGTTCATCACACACTTGCTCTGTCTCTTTCCCTCGTTGCCCTTGCTAGTCATGTGCAAAGGTCAGTCCACTTTTCTACACTGGAGGCTAACTATTGGAGATGTGCTGGTGGCATCTTGGGGTTTCCTTCCGGCAACCAGGATTCAGTGTCCTGGTCACAGTCCTGTAACTTGGTGTTGCAGAATCATCATCTACCACTAACTCACCTAGACAGTTTATGTATCTGACCAAATTTCATAGATGTCTTTTTGTCAACCAAAACAGCTTACTAGGCATGGTCCCTCTGTACAAGTTACTGCCCCAATGAACCAGATTCCTGACTCGCTCCATGTGGATGATCTTGCAGTCCTTGTTGACCATCAGACTGCTGAACCTTTGTGCTGTGTTCCCAGAACTGTGGGGCTTTACCTTCCTGTTGAGCACTTGCTCACCTCACCTGGCTGTAGCACTTTCACACAACACCCCAGTGATTCCTCTGACCCACATGTCTGATGCCACTCTGCTTCAGGCACTGCTTGCCTGTTAGAGCCTTCTGTGGGTAATGAACATGACCTCTCCCATGATGCCACTTTTGACTGCTTAACTGATGGGCTACATATTAGCCAAGACCCACTCTTGTCACTGTCTAGGAATGCCTGAAAAAAAATGAAGCAGTGGCAGTGGTGGTCACACACTGTCATCCCTTCCCTCCTTCAGCCATACCTTGCATATCAACAACTATCCAACCACTTCTGGAATCCTGTTGACTATGAACTGCCAACATGTGGTTGTCACCAGACTCAAAAACTGAGAGTCATTTGCATTGATTTCAATGGTGAGATTTCTGTGTTCATTGTCATTTTCCTCTGCTTAGATGCATTCATGGCAGCTCTGCAATCAGTTGATCTGGCTGTCTGTCCTTGTGCACCTGCAGCCCTCCAACTCCTTTGGATGGGCTACTTCCCCTGTGCCCCACTGGGGCCAACACTTGCTGTTAGCCTGCAGCTTCTCAGCTTTGTCCAACAACTCTTCATGCACATACCTCCATACACTTCAGCATGGTGTGAGTCCCTTGAGGCATACCTTGCAGTTATGGGTTATGAGGTGGACACAAAGGTATGGAATTGTCATGTTTTGTATCATTACCCCATTTTTTCCACTTTGTAAAACATACATTACTGCCATAGTGACTGTAGTACAGATGACTCTGCTATGTAGGTAGTATATCTTAATCTGATGCATGACTATTTCATGATTATAAGTGCATGCATGTGTGACATGTTCTGTTTCTTGGGACTGCTGTAGTGTTATGTTGATAGGGTAGGATGTTTGTTGGTATTTTTTGTGGTGATGTTGCTATATTATTAATGCATACTTTGGTTGTTCTTCTCAGTCATGGATCATTGCTGATGATACTTGCAGGAGGGTATACACTGGAGGTTCAGTAATGCATATCACTGGTATTGTATTCTGGAAACATCCCTTGATGAATATGTCCAACAATAACTGCAAGAATCTGTTAGTCCACCATCAAACATCCCCTCTGCAATCCCATTGCCAAGTTCCCCAGACAATGATGTCCTCAGTTCAAAGATGAGGCCATCAGAATACCTATGACAGTGTTGTCCTCTATGCTTTGGCGGCCAGAGCTGGCAGAGCAATAATAGTGAACATGGGTATGTCACTTGGTGGATATAGTTTTGTCAACTGCTAAAATTTCCTTTGCTCTAGCTTTTCTGATGTTGATGCAATTGTTTGCATTGATGCTTGTTTTACTCAGAAGTGCAGAAGTGGGCATCCAGATGATCCAGTAAACCCTACAGCTACAGTCTTTCTTTCACTAGAAGATATTTGTGCTATAGAGCATGAGGTTAATGAGTTGTCAAAGTCAAAGTCTTCAACCCAAGGAGGAGTGGACAGGCTTTGAAAAAGAATTATCTTGGTGATGGGGAGGATGAATTTGAAGAGGGAATGAAGATAACAATGTCAGTGCTGAAGGGTTGTAATGAGTCCTTTACTGCAGCTGATGAGAGGTGCCAGAAAGTGAGTCTTAATCATTTATTCTGACTCCATTGGTCTGATGACAGTGTAGGCAAGTACCAAGTTCTTTTCAGATACTGGTGTCATGGCCCTACTCTGTCATCATGATCATGTCATTTACCTTGTAAATATGACTTCAGCTGGGGAGAGGCAACATTATGCACTTGCCCTCATCAAATCTCTTTTTGGCCATCTCCCAGATAATTTTCATATTGGGCTGTTATGTGACATAGGTTGTCAACTGGAACAGAGCTGCAGGAAGTGGGGTTTTCTCAAGTCATTTCTGCCACATATTTCTTTTGCCATCTCAGTATTTCATGCCTTTGGTCATCAATGGGTGTGTCAGATTATCTATCACCCCTGAAAATGTGAAGGATTTGGGCTATCTGATGGAGAGGGATGTGAGCATTTTTGGAGTTCAATCAAAGGGCTGATACCATCTCTTCATGCTTCTGGGGTATGTGTGCAGTATGCCACATCTGTTTCAAGCTAACATATTATTCAGTATCACCAATGCCTCTTTGTTATTGACTCCCAGGTGTGCCACCTGGACATGAAGAGTCTCAGTGGTTTGGGCCAGTGGCTTTTGTGTCACTGGAATCATTTCCAGGAAAAGAAGGCTGCTGCAAACAGAGGCCTAAGGAGATGTGGAGTTGATATCCCAACTCTTCAAGCTGAATGGGTTGCTCAAGTCTCTGCACAGACAAAGCCAGCTCCTTGTAAGCTGCTGATATAAATAATGACTCCTGCTCACCATCAAATTAGGTCACAGCTCTAAAGCTGCTGAGAATATGATATTGCAAATCATAGCAACTCAGAAATCATTGGAAAATTATGAGGCCAAGCTAGAAGTGCTGGAGAAAGATCTTCTCCATGGGGTTGCTGACATGACAAGCTTGAATATCCAAATTGCAGATTGTCATCAAAAGGTTAAGTGTTTTAAAGAAGCTTTGCAGAAGCAGAGGGCAACCCTAGGCATAAACGGGCATTCAAATCTTGCTAGTATCCAAAAGAGTGCTTATCTTCAAGTTAGTGGCAGTGTATTTTCTACATGGTTTCATCTAATTGAGACCATGTTCCATAGCTTTGCATGCATGCATTAGCAATCAAGAAACATATCAGAGATCATCTGCACCAATGAAAGTTTGAGTTAGAAAGACTGGAACACTCATATTGGCAGACTCTCAGTGGTAAGAGGTCATCATTCATGAATACCCTTGTATTTGACTTGCCTTGAAGAACAAAGACTTCAAAACCACACAGAAGCATCTGTGAAGTGACAAGAACCAGGAATAGCCAAGCTTGCCAGTAGCTACAATAATCTGTGTCTGCAAATTGTAGGCCTCATACACAAGGGAAAAGCTCCTCAGGGGTCAATAGCCCCACTCCTGATCCCAAGGGACTCTTTGTTTGAACTGGATGTGGATGATGATATTTGGCAGGATATTGGCCTTGGGGATGATTCAGATGGGTTACTACCCCCATGGTTAGCTGATGAAAAAGTGCACTCAGGGATCAGATCACTCCTTGAGCTGAGGTGTTGTGAAGAAGAGGAAAGGTGCCTATTGCAGGAAAGAAGAGCTTTGACAGAGTGGTTTTCTGAAGAGTGGGGTCATGTGCAGAAAACCAGACAGAGTGCTGGTAAGAGACATGTGTAATTGCATTACCATGACTAACACACATTGCAGATGTTGATCTTGCATATGAACTTGACTGTAGAGCATTGAAATTAGCAGGTCTGTGCATCTTGTGGAAGAGGAAACTTAGAGGCTATCCTGCAACACCTAATAAGAAGTGGGGTGCAAGTGATGAAGAACTGCACAGCATGGTGCAGGGTGATCATGTTATATATCTTGATAGTGATAATGAGGAGAGGTTTGATGGATTGGAGTCAGAGGGTGAAGAGGATGAAGATGAAGTGATGAATGATGAGTTGCTATGTGTTGCTGAAGAATTTGCCCTGGCAGATGAATATTACCAACAAAGTGATATGCCATTGGAAGAATTCTGTTGGGGAGAGGAATGGGAGAATGACCTACTGGATATGGATCCACCATCATCTCCAAGTAAAAGAGTTCAATACAGATAAGGGTGATAGAGACATATTATAATCTATTTGGTGTGTTTAAATAGAATTTTTTTTGAGCATCATGTTTGCAAGACATATGTATGGGTAAAATGTAGAATATCCCACTGGTTGGCAGAGGGGTAGGTGGGATGTCCCAATGTAGCCTTAGAGGCTGTTGTGGGACATCCAACTGCTTGCCAAAGGGGAGGGTGGGACATCCCAATGTGGCCTTAGAGGCTGCTGTGGGACATCCCACTGCTTGCCAGAAGGGGGGAGGGATGTCCCAATGTAGCCTTAGAGGCTGTTGTGGGACACCCCACTGCTTGGCAAAGGGGAGGGTGGGAGTCCCAATGTAGCCTTAGAGGCTGTTGTGGGACATCCCACTGGTTGGCAGTGGGGAGGGTGGGATGTCCCAATGTAGGCTTGGAGGCTGTTGTGGGACATCCCACTGCTTGGCAAAGGGGAGGGTGGGACATCCCAACATAGCCTTAGAGGCTGTTGTGGGACATCCCACTGGTTGCCAAAGGGGAGGGTGGGATGTCCCAATTTAGCCTTAGAGGCTGTTGTGGGACATCCCACTGCTTGCCTAAGGGGAGGGTGGGACATCCCAATGTAGCCTTAGAGGCTGTTGTGGGACATCCCACTGGTTGGCAGTGGGGAGGGTGGGATGTCCCAATGTAGGCTTGGAGGCTGTTGTGGGACATCCCACTGCTTGGCAAAGGGGAGGGTGGGACATCCCAACATAGCCTTAGAGGCTGTTGTGGGACATCCCACTGGTTGGCAAAGAGGAGGGTGGGATGTCCCAAGGCAGCCTTAGAGGCTGCTGTGGGACATCCCAAGTCCCCTTATGAAAGTCAGTGGGATGTCCCATCCCAGCCTCAGAGGGCTATGATGGCACATCCTTCTAAGTTACCCTTGCAGACCAGCACAATGCCCCATGACAACCTCAGAGGCTCATCTGGGACATTCTGCCCTCTGCAGATGGTGTTGCAAAGGTGACCAACCCCATGTTCTATGTGGGGGACTTTGAGATATCAGCTTGTCACACAAGTGTTCAAAAACCATTCACTTCTTCCTTCATACAGTACAAATTGCATGAGGTATAGACACAAATTGATTGAATTTATTAATGCAATTTTCAAGGCAAATGTGGAGGCCCAGGTGGGTCATCTCCCTGGCAACCAGTGAGATGTCCCAATACAGCAGAATCACACTGCAAAGATGTACATGAAAAGTACTATTGTATACTACTATGCATGGTGGGATGGAAGGGGATGTATAGGCCAAAGGACACTTTGTGGATTAAATCTGTCAGAGGAGCAAGGGAGCTAGGATTTCTGCAGCTATTTCAATGCTAATATAAGCTGCACTTTCAGGAGTAGGGACCCCAGTCACCCAAGGCAGTCTTGGGACATCCCAAATAATTGCATTTGAATGGATGGCTATGTGGGAAATCCCATCTGTCCCAGGGCCTAAAAATCTGCATAGCCCTGGGACATGACCAGATGTCCCTGGGCAGACCTTGGTCTGGGAGGCTATTAGGCTGGATGGTTTGGAGAAACTATTCAGCCTAAATGTTTATGAAAAATGGTTACCTGAAGTGCCATAGCCATGTAGCTTTCATCTGTCAGGGCTTGGCCCATTGAGGCAAGTTGTTCATGTATTTGCTGCATTTTGTCAAAGTGTTCCCTGTTGTTTCCTTTCTCCATGCATTTTATAGTTTGGAGCTTCTTCAGCAGTTCAACTGATACAACATGAGAGCACTTCTCAAAGAGGTTGGATAGGTATGTCCAGATGTTGAGTGCAGTAGCAAGACTCTTTATTTGGATGAACAGTGTGTCAGGGATCATGCTGGCAATTTGTTGCTTGACAATGGCTTGGCCAAGCCTCCATTCTTTTAGGGTACCTTGGTAGTTTATCACTTCCTTTTTTTCCTCTGCAGAGATAGGTATCCAGTTCTCACTCCAGTTTGCTAGTGTCTTGGGGTTGACTGGCATTGTCTCAGTACCATCTATGTACCTGAGCAGCCCATGAGCATCCAAAGACCACATTAGCCTGTCCTTGTATGTTACCCAGTTCTCTCCATCTGCTGAGAGCTTTGGGACCTTAAGGAAATCATCTCCAAGCTTGGATGTGAATGACATGTTGCTACAAGCTCCCAGTTAGTGAACACCAGGGCTCATAAGCTGTAGAATATATACTCAATTGGGTTAAGTAGCCACCTGTATATTATGTACCTGTAGAATATATACTACAGGACTATTAGCAGTGTGTAAAGACAGAATGTGGAAAGTGCTCACCTCAGTTGGGTTATGTAGCCAACTGAGGTGTGACTATGCTACTTGAGTGCAAAAATGAACATGATTATGTAATATGGCTAAATGCGTACTATAATACTAAGTGGATGAAAGCATAATGTGAGAAACAGAATATACAACAGACATCTACCAGCCTGGATCTAATCCCAAGTGAGTGGTGGTTGGTCAGCATTGATGCTGAGCAAATTCCAATTTGCCAGGATGGATCACACCCTCCAGGCTATTTCCATTGGTTCAGAAGGCACACCAGTGGGATTCTATTGGGCTGGTATGAATTCTGGCCAATTCCAGTTAGCTGGGTCAGATTCCTGGTTAATGCCAGTGAGCTGGGACACCTACTGGCCTGAATCTAGGGGACCAGTACAGATGCCAAACTAATGGTGGTTGGTTGGCATCAATGCTGAGCTAATTCCAGTTGGCTGGGATGGATCACACCCTCCAGGCTATTTCCATTGGTTCAGAAGGCACACCAGTGGGATTCTATTGGGCTGGTATAAGTTCCAGCCCAATCCAGTCAGCTGGGCCAAATGCCTGGTTGATGGCCACGAGCTGGGACAGATGCCAAGCCTATGGTGGTTGATTGGCATGGCAGCAAGCTATTGTCTGTTGGGCTTATATATCAGTGTCCCATGTAATATGGCTCAGCTGGACCTGCAGTGTTCTGTTTGGAACAGTGGGAGCATATTGCAGTGTATCATGCAGATTGGACTCATCCCAAATAGGAGTGCTGATGTACTATGTAGGGCCCATATTCCATTGTACCATGTCCTTGGGGTGGGCCCAGATATTATGATCCTGTTGGACAGGCTGGATAAATATTGCAGTGTTTCATGGTGTATGGTAGGCCCATGATGTGGTGTCCCATATGTTTTGAGTCAGCCTGTGTATCATAATCACTGACCATGTGGTCTGGCACATATGTAATGGTCTCATTCATAATAAGGAAGCCAATATCCCAGTGTGCCATCTGACTGGGGTTGGCTCAAGTTGAAGTGTTCCAACAATTACTGGCCAAGCCATAGTCAACATGTGGGAGAGGTAGATGGAAAATAACTTGGTGTGGGGCAAAGTTCAAGGTCTGGATGCCACCTGAGAGACATACTCCTGAGGTAATGAAACCATACCATATGCCCCTGTTGATGCCCAGCTGGGGAAAACTCCAGGCACCCCAGTGACCATGAAGTTTGATTGAAATATTTGGCATTTTTATGCCAAGAGCCACTTGTCATACTCTTCAACAGTGCATGGTGAAGGGGGTCCAGAGTGGCAAGCATATGTGTCTGCAGGGAAGCCTGAATGATATAGAGTGTAAATGAAATGCTCAAACTGACCTGCAAATCATTGGTGATGGCACCAGGAAGGTACCACAATGCAATGGTATCACTGGCACTGTCAAGTCCATGATGTCTGGGTTTGAGACCAGACTGGAGACCAAAGAGAGTGTGAGGCCAAGGGGTCAGGGAACAGAGGGTAGCAGGGAGTGGAGGGTGGACTGATTGGACTTAGCAACTGAGAGTGCAGTGCTATTCCCTTGCATGGGATGCAGTCCAAGACAGAGACAGAGACAGAGGTTCAGGGTGAGACTTAGTTGATTTCAGACTGAGACTACAGGCTAAGTAGATACAAATTTATATACCAATGATGAAGTGTAGTACAGAGACCAGTAATGCTGGTCTTGTAAGGGTTAGTAACATGACTGAATAGTGGGCTGTACCAGGGAACATGACAAAGACCAAGGGACCAGGACAGAGGAGAAGGTGGGTTGGGGATGAGGCTGGAGCAGGCTTGACTGAGTTAGCACCTTGAGTGTACACTGCTTTGCAGTGATGTCCAAGCTAAACCAACTACAGGTTAGGCCAGGTGAGTCTAAGACCAGGATGAGTAGCTGTGAGGCCAAGTCCAGTTGGGGTTAAGACACAGTTATGACAGTATCCCCCTCTTAGGGGTCAAACCCATGAGACCCTTGTGAGAACAATGGGCTGAGTCCAAAATGTGGCTGAGTTTGAAACAGCTGGTACTAGTGGCTCACTAAGCCCTTTGTGACTTTCTTTCACATTCTAACCATCATGTCTGACCTACAACTGACCACCACAACTGACAACAACAATGAAGGCCAGGTCGTCATTGACTGGACCCAGGAGTTGGACACTGCTATCAAGTATGACACTGATGATGAGGAGGGAACAATGCAGGTGAAGGTGAAGGAGAGAAAAAGACAAAAGGTGGCTGAGCAAGCCTGACAAGAGGAGCAGGCTCAACTAGAGGCCAAGCAACAGGAGAGGGAGTGAGCTGAGGCCAAGAGGGCAGAGTGGGAGGCTGAGGAAAAGAAGGTGCATGAGGAAGAAGGGAAGTGTGAGGCTGATGTAGGGAGTGGTATACTCCCTGAGGCCAAAATAGGGATGCCAACACCAAAATTCTGCTGTTACCAAAGTCAACCCCTATCAGAGTTCCATGTCTGTTGTCTTCAGAATTATTGCATCAGCCTTGTGCACCACCTCACCTGTTGAAACTTTGGAGCTCCCCTGTCCATCAATAACACACACCAGTCATTGTCCCAGAATTCCATGTCAACATCAACCTGACATATGTCTATCCAGAATTCCACAGTCATGTTTCCTCATCCTTCACCTCACCATGTAGCCAGGAAATCACACAGATCATCAGTAATAAACTCTGGTTACCTCTCTCATTCCTTTCCTACAAATCTTTCTCCACAATGCAAGAACCCCTTTGCATCTATGGCCTCTATCCTTCACATATGTTACTCTATGGTATGTGGTATGGTTCTGTTGAAAGATACCCATCTTTCCCTTTTGTTTCTCTCAGTTACTGCTTTTCAGTTTGTCTTCACATGATTCTGTAGTGTGTTGACATCTGTCATGTCTCCCTTTATTTTTTGGAATTTTTACTTCACCTGCCCCACATTATCCTGATCAGTACCTTACTCTCCATGTACTATATAATTCTGCCTCAGCAATGGAAAAATACCACCCATCTTTTGGAGTCACTATCTGAGTCATCTGTGTGTCTAAGTGTTCAAAGTGTCTGCTGCGTCATCAGCATCTACTGTGTCTTTTGTATCCCCTGCATATCTGTGTCTCGCCTTCATGTCTCATGAGTCTCAAATTACTTCCTCCCGCCAAGATTGTCACTTGGAATTTTGTAAACAAGTCTATTCAGACCCAAATTGTCTACAACACTGCAGAATTAAATTCCACACCCTACATTCAACTTCCTGATCAACTCTACCATTGTATTCTACATCTCCTTCCTACTCAGCACCCCTTGGGTCAAGCCTAGGGATTGCCCTACAGCTTTCCCCCTAATCACACACTACCCAGAGGTAGTGTCCCACACCAAGCATAAACACCAGGCTGAGGCTGAGAAGGGTGATGAGGCTGGGGCTGAGGCTGGCAGTAGTGAGGCTGGTGGTGAAGTGGGAAAGGTGGTGATGGACCCTGGGTAAGTACCTTAACAAACTGGCACACATTCCCTTAACCTCTTTTCTTTCTTCTTTTTACAGTTGTACTTGCTGTGCCTGGGCCAAGGCTGTCTGTAAGTTTCTCATGGATGGCAACAAGAAATGGGTTGCCTGCATCCAGTGCAACCTGTCAAAAGGCAAGTGCTGGTGGCCTGGGGATGGGAAAGATGTCAGGTACTCAGGCTTGGAAGACAAGCTCAAGCACCTGATCAAGGCCATGGGGCTGATCACCAACAACCTGGCCAGCCTCTTCAATGTTCAAGAAAATGTGGTTGCAAACTCAGGCTGGATCACCAATGCCCTGGAGACAATCATTGACAAATCATATGGGTATAGGTTGCTGGCCACCCCCTCAGACTTGGGTCTGTCTGAGCTCGATGCCAACAAGTTGCATGAGGAGGTGGAGTGACTGCAGGCTGGGGGTGACGACAAAGAGGCCAAGGGAGAATACAAGGCCATGGCCAAGACTGAGTAGCCTAGACCATAGTAACTTGTCCATTTTTTCCCTCCACTGATGCCAATGTCCAGTCCTGGCTTCATAATAGAGTGAGAAAAAACAAGAAAGGAAAGAAAGGAAAATATGGTAAGTATGAGATCAGGAGGAAACTAGATATAGAGAGAAAAGAAACTGAGGCCAGTTGAGGCCAGTCCTCACTTGAATGGGCTGGGTTTGTTTGGATAGTGGTTGTGGTACTCTTGTACAAGCTCTGATGCATTGTCTAACTCAGTGGCTAGTACCCACATGGTTTCTTCATCTGTTCCTTCATAGCCAGACCACCAGACTAGATACTGTAACCAGCACTTGCAATGCCAGTTGACCTTAGTGTCAAGGATTTCTGCTACCTCAAACTCTAGTTTGCCATCAACACCAACTGGTGGGGGCAGTGGTTGAGTCCAGTTTGGGATGGTGTTAGTTATGGCCAGCTTGAGCTGAGAAACATGGAAGACTGGGTGTACTGCATGCATGGAGTCTGGTAGGTGCAGGGTGAACAAGTGGGTACCAGCTTGAGCCATGACTGGGTATGGTCCAAGGTTCCTCTTCAAGAGCTTCTTGGAAGGCTGGGTTGACCAGAAGTATTTGGCCTTGATGTATACTTGGTCACTGACCTTGAAGTCCAGAGCTGGCATGCATTTGGCATCAGCCAGTCCTTGGTAACACTGTTGTGCAAGGGTCATCTCCTCACAAAGGTACTGGTGCAGTGAATCTAAGTTGACTGCATATTCATGAGCCCAAGCAGAAGTGAGGTCATGCTCTGGGTACACTGAGATGTTAGGATGATAACCCTTATTGGCAAAGAAAGGTGAAACACCAGTAGTAGTGCTAGGGGCATTATTGTAAGAGAACTTGGAAAGGGGTAAAAGGTTGGCCCAATTGTCCTGCTGGTAGTTGCAGTAGATTCAGAGGTATTGTTCAAGGGTCTGGTTGATTCTCTTGGTCTGGCCATCCCCCTCTGGGTGATAGCTGGAGGTAAAGTGAAGGTGCATGTCCAATGCCTTACCAAGAGACTGGAAGAAATGGGAGATGAACTCTGAGCCTTGGTCTGAAGTTACATGGGCTGGGACTCCATGCTTAGAGAAGATGTGGAGTAGGAAGAGTTTTGCAAGTTCAGGGGCTGTGATAGTATCATGGGTGGGGATGAATATGGCCTGCTTCAAAAGCTGGTCAACTGTTGGAGCATAAAGTGCCCCTGTGGTACTTGACCACTGTGCGATGTTTTGGCTGCTTACATAAGCTGAAATAGTGCACACACTCATAGTATTTTCTACTAGTATTCCCTCAGTAGTTTGTTCACTACTGAGGGTAAGTCTGTTCATATTACAAGTATTCTACTATACTGACATCCTGTAGTAGCCTACAGATATTTCTACAGGTCAACAATGACAAGAATGGAGGTGAAGCCAGTTGAAGCCAGGAGTTGTTCTATGAAGTCCATGGATATGGAGTTCCAAGGCTTCTTGGGAATGGGTAGTTGTTTAAGGGGGCCACAAGGCTGATGCCAAGGGACCTTAGCCTGAGCACAGGCAGTGCAGGACTGGACATAGTCCTTGACAAATGTCCTAACACCAGGCCAGGTATACTCATGCCAGATGAGTTCTAGAGTATGATTTTGGCTGAAGTGGCCAGACAAGGGATGGTCATGTTCAAGGCACAAGACTGTGAGGCAGAGGTCATTTGAGTCTGGTACATAGGATCCTTCCATCAAGCTGAAGGAAGCCAGTGTCATCTAAACTGACCACTGGGAATTGGGGGTACATCAGTAAATCACTTTTGCTGTCCAGAGCTGTCCAGCACTGGACAGATTCCCTAGGACTGCCAGCACACAAAGTGGTTTACTGATGTACCAGACAGGTGGGTTTGTGCAACTGGGTCATCAGGCAGCACCACTAGGATATTGTTGTGAAGCTTTTCAACATCCATTAGGGCTACTGCTCATAAGACTGGGTACTCAAGGTAGGTTGTGCAGAGTGAGACTGCAAGTTGCTCCTGGGTGAAGACTGGTCTGAAGTTCTTCAGGTTTGCTTGGACATAGCCACCATCCCCCTCCTTGGGGTAGACATCCCACCATCTAGTTAGGGTGTCAGGCTTAGCCCTGAGCTCACCAGGCTGGAAATGGGTGATCATATTGAACTGGGAGAGAAACTCAGACCAGCGAGCTTGGTGGCAGGTGAGCACCTTAGAGGTGGAGAAATACTCCAAGTTTTTGTGGTTGGTCACAATGTCAACTGGAGAAGCCAAGCCCTCAAGGTAATGGCACCAGGTCCAGAAAGCTTCAAAGATTGCAAGCAACTCCTTATTGTGGGTGTCATAGTTCAACTCTGGGGTGGTCAAGGTACAGGAGTAAAAGGCAACCAGATGTATCTGGCCATCACTGCAGGTAATAGATAGGATACCAGTGACAGCATAGTCAGATGCATCAGTCTCAACTGTAATAGGGGCCTCTGGAGTGAAGTGAGTCAAGACTGGTGCAGTAGTAAAAGCAGCTTTGAGATTATTGAATGACTGGTGGCACTCCTCAGAGAAGTTCCAAGGAGCACCTTTGCAGGTGAGCCAGGTTAGGGGTAAAATGATGTCTGAATAGTTAAAGATGAACCAGCAGTAGAAATTAGCAAAGCTGAGGAAAGACTGTATGTCCTTAACCTTGTGGGGTTCAGGCCAATTGCAGATGGACTGGACCATTTCCTGTGACATTGTGAGGTCAGCTGGGGAGAGACAGTACCCAAGGTACTCTACCAAGTCTGAGTGGAACTCACATTTCACTGGCTTGGCATACAGACCATGTTGCCAAATCCAGTGGAGTACCTCCCAGACTTGCTGTCTATGGGACTCCTTATCTCCAGAGTAGATCAGGATGTCATCTAGAGAGACAACCACTGTAGGAAGATGATTTAAATGAGGAGAGAAGTTTAGTAGGGATATCTGAGGGGAATGAGTAGGCCAAAAGGGGCTTCTATAGCCTGGGAGTGGATCCTGGTAGTTGTCCAAAGGCTTCTATGGCTGTCTTGGTGCAGGGAACAACCTGCTCAAACTCATCTCTTGTTTGTGGTAACTCATCTCTTTTTTCTAAATGAAAAAAACCATACACAAGTAGCACTACTGCTGACTAAGCAACCAGAAACGCAAAATCTAAGTGCAACTCATAGAAAAAAGTATCTAGAATGAAAATGAAGTAAAACAAGCAAAATAAGGCAATTCCCCTGGTAGGGAAATTACATTCCCTACATCCCAGGAGTACTCGAGATCTTGACTGTCTCCAGTCAACCCAAAGGTGGCTCGACTACACAGGAACCCAAGGTCATGAGGGAGGGGGCGAAACAACAACTCATCGACGAAAAACGGGTGGTCGGAATGCCGCGATACGAGACATGACAACAGAAGGGAACGCAGTGAGCACCTTGCAAAATGAGTGGAGGGAATCCGCGTGCCCGATCCTGGGATATCCACAAATCTGCCCAAGGGTACCCCCATTCACCAAAAACCAAATGTGGCCACGAGTTCTGCAGCGACGACGGAAAAGGTACCATTCTGAAGCTGTCGAACAGTAGCATCGGAATCCCGAAAAGCGAGAGATCCGGTCGAGAAACGGGCGAGATAATCAAAGAGTCGTCCGAAAGTATCTCCAACCACAAAAATGGGCATATCTCGACAATAGCTGCGCGGAATTTGACAGAAGAGGTGTCCCCAGAAATGGATGCGCAATTGGAATGGACTGCCGGGAAAGCGAGAGGAGCAGCGCTCAGATGCGCGAGGTGCGACGAGAGGACCGCAAGGGCAGGGAGAAGGGGTCGACTCGCACAACAACGGCTGGAACGATCAACACGAAGTTCCGTGAGATGGTAAAGGACTCGTAGTCGAATAGAGAGAACGAGGAAACACGCCGATTGGATCAGCCGATCCTGAGTTATATGTGAAACTGTCTCGAAGCCCTCTGGATACGAAAACGCGGATATCTCGATAACGGTTGCGCGGAATTTTACAAAGTAGGCGTCCCCAGGAAGGGTTCAGCGAGCGGGATGAACGACCCGAAAAGCGAGAGGAGCGACGTAGAACTGCGCGAGCGACTATGGCAAGACCTCGAGGATGGGCCTTCGCACAAAAACGCAAATATCTCCGGAGCTACTGGACCTATCAGAACAATCCTGATATCAACATGGAGCATTCGTCGTGGAATACAATCCTCTCCAAAAGCGAGAGGCGCGACGCGGGAACGAGCGAGATACGACCACAGGACCCTGAGAATGGACCTATCCACAAAAACGCGAATATCTCCTGAACGGCTGGGCGCATGTAAACGAGCTTGGTACCGACAGAGAGCTGACGTCGAGTAGTACGAGCCTTCCAAAGGGCGAGAGGCACGGCGCGATAACGAGCGAGATACGCGCTCGGTACGAGGGAGGTAGTATCCACCTTGACGAGCGACAAGCAGTGTTGATGGTGGCCTCGTCGACAGCGTGCCTTGCCGGAACTGTATCTGCGGATGGGAGGTATCATGTAGAATGTGGGAAGGCGCCGGGTGCGATGCTAAACGGCGTTCCGTGGGGAACTCGAGCCTGGGGGGGTAAAAGATGAAGGGCGAAACAAGAAAATTCGAACATATCTAATGTACCAAAAATTCCGCGTTACGATGTAGGTAGATCCATACTAGATACTGTAAGATCCATAAGCAAAAGAAGTAAAAAACAGCATAATGGAATTCGTGCGACATGCAGCGTTAACGCGCTCTTCGAGAGCGCCGGGGCGTGCGACTGCGGCTGCGCGACCGCTTCGGTTTGGAATGGATGTATGAATACGCCTTCCTCGAACGTGAACGAGAGCGCGAGTGCAAGGACGACGACGACGATGACGAGGAAGAAGGGAGTGAGCTATTGGTCGAATATGAATATGAGCGCCTTCGAGTGTGATAACGCATCGAGCTGCGGGCATATGACTGGACTGGTATGAAATCATCTTTCGAATGTGTGTACGAGCCTGTTCGAGTCTGCGAGCGCGAGCGTGAACGAGGATGCGAGGGCGACCGGCCTCGGCCACGTGGCGACCTCGACTGTGGCTGCGCGTGCGGTGAGCTACGAGAGTGCTCGACTGACGAGCAACAAGACTGAACAGGTGGTGGGTCGGGTACTGCTGGCTCGAGCTGGAGAGTAGGTAGGGACTGAGTAGACACGATGCTCGTCTGAGCGGGTATGTGCGATGGTGCGTTGAACACGCTTCGAGAGGGTGCGGCTGTGAGTGAAAGCGAGCGAGCGGGCGATGAGCCCATACGAGCCTCGA
Source organism: Pisolithus orientalis (assembly GCF_024613125.1). Classification (NCBI taxonomy): domain Eukaryota; kingdom Fungi; phylum Basidiomycota; class Agaricomycetes; order Boletales; family Pisolithaceae; genus Pisolithus; species Pisolithus orientalis. The sequence goes on along the minus strand of NW_026260862.1, from coordinate 5,034 downwards.
ACTGGCTTGTCAATGAAGACCAGTTGGCGAGACGGTCTCGTAGAGTCCGTCCGGCAACTTCTCGCGGGATTTCCAGTCCTGTAGGTAGAACAACGCGACCGTTTACAAGTAGACACTTTCCCGAAGCTAAATATGACTTGAATGAATGGCAACCTGCCCGAATATGTCTCGAAAGTCCGCAGAAGAAGCAGAACGAGTACGATCGGCGGGGGGAATGATTGTCTGAGGCGCGCGATGGCTGCGCGCGTGAACTGTTGGCCTCGCTGCACTTCCAGACGCCATTTCCGAGTGCGAGAACCTGTTTAACTGAAGCCATAAGGCTAGACACGGTAACCCTTCGACTTGGCGAGTCAAGATACTTGAGTACCTCGCGTCTGAACTTGGGCGGGAACCCACTAAAAAAGCCGAAGCTACATAGGATGATGCACTGTAAAAAGTAAAATCACTAAAAATCAGTGTCTGTGACACTGAAATGGACAAATTCAGCGTCCGTGACACTGAAGTTGTGGACGCATCTTTTCAGTGTCATTGGTCTGACAATGATTTTAAGTGTCAGTGTAAATTGCGTATGTGATTTTCAACATCAGTCAAGAAAATCAGTGTCGTAGCATTGAAAAACAGTGTCAAGTGTAAAAAAGCTCGTCTACATCTTCCATCTCACTCTCATTCTCCTCCGGGGTGCCCTCCCATGTCCCCATATCTGCAAAACCTCGTGCGGACGCTGCTGACATTCGATCAATGATACCCCACCATTTACCTACAGGGACCAGGCCCACCACAGCCTTTAAGCTTTGCACGTCGGTGACAATTGTTGCATGGCAGGACAACAAGTAAGTATTCTCATTCGCAGCATCCTTTCCTTTGGTATTCCATGGTGTGATAAGAGCAAGGACAAGTGTCTTGCCACTCAGAGAGGCGAAGAATTTGTTTGGTGGCAGGGTGAGCACAAATATCTTCTCCAGATCACCATACCTGATAACTCGAACCAAATGACGATTACGTGCCTTGAGAATTACTTTGTACTGGTCACATATGATGTCATTAAACTGACTGTGTAGTATTAGTGATATCGAGCGCACCTTGATGTAGCAGTTCCTCCTCGCTGGAGCTGCTGGGCTACATGAGACAGCTGCTGTCTGGAAGAAATCACCACCTCCATGTATCTGAAGCTTTCTGGCAAATAGGGTTGGGAGTGGCAAATGGATTTTCACCTCACTCTCTTGCTTTCCTAATACCTGAGCCACATATTGAGCAATCTTTTGCTGAAGTGAAGGATCCTGCTGAGTGACCCTCTTGAATGGAGGGCGAATGATATGGTTGGGGTCTGATGTTGGCAGCACTCAGATATGTGTCATGAAACCAGAAAAGATGGGTACTTACATCCCTCAAACACACATTCAAATACTGTTGGTCCATCATCTTCACAGTCATCCCACAAAGTGAGTTCAGCCAAAACATCATAGTGCACAGAGAGTTGCTCGAGTATGACAGAGTGTAGCAATGTGTTGTTCAAGTTGCTCCATGGCTGGTGTTGGGAATGCATCGATTGCTGCAATGTCCCACAATACCTCTCCTTGAAGAAGCTCCACATTGTCCAGGCTGGACCACAGTAATGAATTCCCTCGGCAATGTGAAGTAGACTGTGGACAGTGAGTGTGCATGCTGGCAGACGTTCGATGCAGTACTGATAATAATACCTGACAAACAAAAAATAGCTTTGATGAGTATTGCTGAAATGCTTGGCATCGAAGGGAAAAAATGAAACACTAACTTCTCGTATTTTTGTACCCATTTTTGTAACCATACTTTGATGTTGCCCACTTCTTCCTCCATTGTCACACACCAAAGGTGTTTGGTGAGGTGGACATGGATGTAGCTGATGAATGGAGGTGAAGACCATAGCCCTCATGCAAAGAATGACAGCCAGCAATGTCAGCAGTCATCCCTCGCACAAGAACAGGTTGTCAATGCCAAAGAAAAAGGAGGAGGCGAGTTAAGTGCCAATAAAATTCTTAAGCGCCCGTGTACGGCATTCCGGTTTTCAATGTATCTCCACCAATTCTGCAGACACCGAAACCATTCCCACAATCGCTTGTAGTGCTCAGCCACACGATCCTACCTTCCAAGATTGGACAGGATTTGCACACTCCACACATTTCTACAGCACTCCCTCCAAAAGACGCTCATTTCGCTAATTCTTCTGATATGGCTGCCTCCACATCAGTCATTTCGCTTGTCCCCTTTGCTAGGGACCATGGCTACATATATCTACCAGGAGTTCCTACCAGCTTCCATCCTGAAGCGTCCTGGTACATCCCACCCTCGTCTGCCCCCTCTCAGCCCATCCAGCTTGGACAGCATGTTCTTTTTGTCAGTATGACCTCCAGGAGGATGTTCTTTGGTCGCCTCAGGTCTGTCATTCGCTTGGAAAGGTCTTATGTGGTTGTTTCAGTCTCTCCAGTCCAAGAAGCATATGGATCCTTCCTCCCTGCCCCCTGCAACGTCTTCATACCAGTCTTGTTCATCATTCTTCCAAAATTGCGACAGCTACAGTATAATCTACTGTTCTCCACTCTCCCTGATCGCATCCATGACGAGTATGATGCACATCTTGCCTCCTTGTTGCAAGATACAGCAGAAGACGCTCCCCCTTCATCCTCTCTTCCAACAGAGCCTCATTCATGAAGTTTTTATTTGCTTCACTGAGAGGATGGTTTGGGGGGGAAAGTTGCGATCCCCTATGCTCCTGTCACCCCACAGACCCCCAAGGCTTGACCCCTGTTGACATCTGACTCACCCTGTCCACTTTTGGATGTACTATATCGGCATCAGATCAGTGCTGCCTCTCTGTCATCCCACTTTGGCCTAGAAGCGATCTCTTCAAGATGTGACATGCACAGCCTCCCCCTGATGTGATTCCAGTGCACTTTCTTGGTTCCTGACATTGCTTGACTCATACTTTGACATTCTGACTGTCTTTGACTCACCTATTGCCAATACTTACCAATCTTTTGACTTTGCTTACTGATTCTTTGCCTTTTGGCTTACTTATCCTTACCAATGCTTACCAATGCTTTCCAAGATGATTACCCATCGCTTACATTCCTTACTCATCAGTTACCAATTGCTTACCAAGTGTTTACACCTTGTTTTCCATAGGCAATGCCCCTGTACTGTATATAAGTCACTGTACTTAGGTAGCAAAAAAAAGACATCAGAGAGCCCCTCTTGCTTGCAATTTATCATCTCTCAGTAAATCATTCATCAGCTTCGATAGTTGAGACTTTATTAAGGGTCTAGCTATCATCTACTTTGCTTATCATCATCTATCATCCATATACTTCGCTCCAAGCCCTCCCTGAGCTCAGTACAGCTTAGGACATCGAATTAAGTCACCATCCATCCTTCTGTAGGCTGACAGCAGTCTACCTTATCGCTTTCCATCACATTCTTGCTCCCTCTTCGTCAGGAGCACCCCCAACCCTCAGCACTCATCTTTGAGTGTTGTAGCTTGCAAAAAACCCTCCCAAAGAACAGGTTCTACCATCTAGGTACTGCATAGGGACACCACCACTCGCTTTCATTGTCTTTTGTGTTGGTTTTGGTTGGTTTTCACCACTGAACCTCACCTTGACTCACACCAACATGCACATTTGGTCCTGAAAGTGGGACTAACTGACATTGGCCTATAGACCCTGATGGTGGATAGGCTGACATGTTGGAGGGAGGTTGGCCAACCTCACTGGGGGATGGACTCACACCCTGGAAGTGGTGTCGGCCAACCTCACTGGGGGATGGACTCACACCCTGGAAGTGGTGTCCGCCAACCTCACTGGGTGATGGACCCACACCCTGGAAGTGGTGTTGGCCGACCTCACTGGGGGATGGAACCACACCCTGGAAGTGGTGTTGGCCAACCTCACTGGGGGATGGACCCACACCCTGGAAGTGGTGTTGGCCAACCTCACTGGGGGATGGACTCACACCCTGGAAGTGGTGTCAGCTGACCTCACTGGGGGATGGAACCACACCCTGGAAGTGGTGTCAGCTGACCTCACTGGGGGATGGACCCACACCCTGGAAGTGGTGTCAGCTGACCTCACTGGGGGATGGACTCACACCCTGGAAGTGGTGTCAGCCAATTTCACTGGGGGATGGACACAGACCTCACCACCTGGAAGTAGGGTTGGCCAAACCCTGAAAATTCCCTTGGCATAATCAATTGCTTGTCAATTTAGATGTTACCAGAAGTATTGACTCTGATGACACTTCCAGATGGACATACCCCCTGAGACCAGTGTTGGCCAACCTCACTGGGGGGTGGCCTTACCCCCTGAATCCATGGCCATTCTTCACCTCCAGGTGATGTCAGTGATCTCACAGGGTTTGAAACTTGCAATGAGCATGGGTAGCCATATATAGGGATCCTTTTGATTCACACCATCTACAGTTTATTTATAGACCAAGACCCAGAGCTCTCTTGGTTGGTTGACAAGCTCTAGTTGATTTCTTGCTTGCCTCTTCACCCTCCTTTGCCATCTTCTGATCAACATCCCCACTGCCTCCCCTTTTTCTTTTCCTCACATCCTTTCTTGTATTCCAGGATTCCTTCATGCCACCCCCCTGGGTGGGACAGGAATCCCCTGCACTGACCCCAGTTGTTTCCTGTGCACCAATCCCTCTGCTTGAGCCACCAGAATTCTGCTGCAGTCTTGCAACTACCAGCCCCACTGCACCCATAACATCTTCCCCCTTGTGGATATCAAGACCTGAGCCTAGCAAAAAGCCCAGATTAGCAGCTTCAGGGTCATCTGATTCTATGTCCTGTGCTCTTTTGCACTCCCTCCACAACAAACCAAATCCCAGTACAATGGTAAGACCTTTCTGGGTGGATGCAAACTTTTCACTTTGCAATTGATACAGTGCCTTCCAGAAGGAATCCCCATTGCCATGCATCTCCTGGGGCAAATACTGGGCACTCCAGGCCCAAGATGCCCAGACAGGCAGGTTGACTGGTCCAGCATCAGGTTCCTT
>NW_026260861.1:0-106392 GCF_024613125.1 Pisolithus orientalis | reverse complement strand
CAGAGACAAAAGCAAGGTGCAATTGTATGAGGTCAACTTCCCCATCTTCAATTTATCCTGGTTCCCAGGAATGCAGCCAAATATGGGTACAAGTATGTCTGAAACTTTGTGATGGAGATGTGGAGGTATTGCAGAATGCACATAGTGTGTATGGCTGGGTGGAAAAATGGGGAGGGAACTATACAGGCATGCACATGAGTCCACCATATCTCCTCTAGGCCTAGGTAAGACTCATGCAATGACAGTATGGACTTCAATAACGAAATTGCAGATGGAATCCCCTTCAATGATGTCTGCACACTTGAAGGAAGCTGGTGAGAGTACCTTGGGGAAACATTTGAGGAACCAGGAACACCGCTGTGAGTCAAAGTGTGGTTCAGTGGTGAAAACCAACCAAAACCAACACAAAAGACAACAAAAGTGAGTGGTGGTGTGCCTATGCAGGTACCTAGATGGTAGAACCTGTTTTTTTTGGGAGGGTTTCTGCGAAGCTTACAACACTCAAAGATGAGTGCTGAGGGTTGGGGGTGCTCCTGACAAAGAGGGAGCAAGACTGTGATAGAAAGTGATAGAGTAGACTGCTGTCAGCCTACAGAAGGATGGATGGTGACTTAATTTGATGTCCTAAGCTGTACTGAGCTCAGGGAGGGCTTGGAGCGAAGTATATGGATGATAGATGATAATAAGCGAAGTAGATGATAGCTAGACCCTTAATAAAGTCTCAACTATCGAAGCTGATGAATGATTTACTGAGAGATGATAAATTGCGAGCAAGAGGGGCTCTCTGATGTCTCTTTTTTTTTTTTGCTACCTAAGTACAGTGACTTATATACAGTACAGGGGCATTGCCTATGGAAAACAAGGTGCAAACACTTGGTAAGCAATTGGTAACTAATGAGTAAGGAATGTAAGCGATGGGTAATCGTCTTGGAAAGCATTGGTAAGCATTGGTAAGGATAAGTAAGCCAAAAAGCGAAGAATCAGTAAGCAAAGTCAAAAGATTGGTAAGTATTTGCAATAGGTGAGTCAAAGACAGTCAGAATGTCACAGTATGAGTCAAGTAATGTCAGGAACTGGGAAAGTGCACTGGAATCACATTAGGGGGAGGCTGTGCATGTCACATCTTGAAGAGATTGCTTCTAGGCCAAAGTGGGATGACAGAGAGGCAGTGCTGATCTGATGCCGATATAGTACATCCAAAAGCAGACAGGGTGAGTCAGATGTTAACAGGGGTCAAGCTTTGGGGGTCTGTGGGGTGACAGGAGCATAGGGGATTGCAACTTTCCCCCCCAAACCATCCTCTCAGTGAAGCAAATAAAAACTTCATGAATGAGGCTCTGTTGGAAGAGAGGATGAAGGGGGAGCATCTTCTGCTGTATCTTGCAACAAGGAGGCAAGATGTGCATCATACTCGTCATGGATGCAATCAGGGAGAGTGGAGAACAGTAGATTATACTGTAGCTGTCACAATTTTGGAAGAATGATGGATGAGACTGGTATGAAGACGTTGCAGGGGGCAGGGAGGAAGGATCCATATGCTTCTTGGACTGGAGAGACTGAAATGACCACATAAGACCTTTCCAAGCGAATGACAGACCTGAGGCAACCAAAGAACGTCCTCCTGGAGGTCATACTGACAAAAAGAACATGCTGTCCAAGCTGGATGGGCTGAGAGGGGGCAGATGAGGGTGGGATGTACCAGGACACTTCAGGACAGAAGCTGGTAGGAACTCCTGGTAGATATATGTAGCCATGGTCCCTAGCAAAGGGGACAAGCAAAACGACTGATGTGGAGGCAGCCATATCAGAAGAATTAGTGAAATGAGCATCTTTTGGAGGGAGTGCTGTAGAAACGTGTGGAGTGCGCAAATCCTTTCCAATCTTGGAAGGTAGGATCGTGTGGCTGAGCACTACAAGCGAGTGTGGGAATGGTTTCGGTGTCTGCAGAATTGGTGGAGATATGTCAAAAACTGGAATGCTGTACATGGGCGCTTAAGAATTTTATTGGCGCTTAACTTGCCTCCTCCTTTTTCTTTGGCACTGACAACCTGTTCTTGTGTGAGGGATGACTGCCGACATTGCTGGCTGTCCTTCTTCGCATGAGGGCTATGGTCTTCACCTCCATTCATCAGCTACATCCATGTCCACCTCACCAAACACCTTTGGTGTGTGACATCGGTCCAGATGCCTATATGCAGCATTCAATGGTCTTCTCACAATCCTTGGCTCCATGCTTCCTTCACTTCTATGCAGAATCCTCCAGTGTTCTCAAACCCTTGGCACCACACCTTCACTATCACCACACAGCAAAGCTGTTTATGTCCTCCACACCATGAGGTTCACCAGTGACAGTCAGTATCTAAGTCCCCTGCAGGTGTAGGGAATCTGCATTCCCTGGATGTGTAAGCCCCTATCATTGACTGTTCTGTGACTACCATTACATCCCCTCACTGCTTGTATCCACCATTGTTCATGTGCCACCTTCCCATGCCCTTGCTCCTCTCACATGGCTGCTGTGCTTTGGTCACTTCCCTTCCTTCAGACTCTTTCTTTTAACACAGTCTCTGTTCCCTTTTCATTAGTAGTATACCTGCAGCCTCTGTTCAGGCCTGTCTTGTATGAACATGCTGTCATGCAGCCTTCCTCTACTTGTACCTTGTCTTACTTAGGTTCTGGGTTTGCCCAGACTATAAAGCCCTGTACTTAGGTACAGAATGGGACCTTTTGGCACTTGGAAGGTCACCACAAGTTTCTTTTCCACTTTTCTACACCACACATTCCACATACTACTGCACATGAACTATGCACACTGCTCACACTGCTCACATCACCAGTACTACTCTGCAGACCATGCTGTGCATGTTACAAATTGCTACTGCTACAAAGCACAGGGTCTCACCTTCTAGTCTCAGCAGTCCAGAATCCCTTGGGATGAGCAATTTGTTCCCTTCATTTTTATTGTTGTTATCTAAGCCATCTAGCTTGTATTATACAGCTACTTGGACTTTTCCTACACCAGGTTAGGGACTCTGAGGGCAAAGTTCTGAGGAACACTGCATATGATTGAGCAGCTCAAGTCTGGGGTTCCAGGACTTGAGCTGGCAGACTAAATACTACATGTAAATGGATCATGAGGCATCCATATGTAATGAGTTATCTATGCTATTGGTTGAACAACAATGTCACATGTCCCAAACAAGGCATGAGGGAATATCACTAGTGATGGAAGTAAAAGGCCATTGGAACAAGGAGAAGATGGCTGAGAAAGGAAAGAACATCCAGCAGAAGGAAATGAGGTATCAATAAGGCAACAACAAGGGTAAAATGTAACATTACCCCCCTTCTAAGGCTTGAAGTCCCCAACTTCAAACTACTCTCCAAAAGGTTCTCTGGTCATGTTGGTGATGGCAGAGTCATCAAAGTCAAAATCATCATTGTACCCATCATTGTCCTCACTGTCAATGAGAGTTCGATCATCTACTAGCCCAGGTGTAGTGATTCTTTCATGTAGGGGACAATGAGGGTGTAAGGATGGGCATTGGGCCTAGGTATGTCCAGGACAAGTAGTGCAACACAGGGGGCATTCATACAAGTTGCAGTTGACACAAATGTGTCCAAGGCAGCAACAAGAGTAACATGTTTGCCAGTAACATGGGTCTGACAGGGTTAAGGGCCAAGTGGCCAGACATCCACTTCTCATAGGAGAAGGTGGGAGGTTTGTGAGCATTTCTACTTGATTCATGGTGGCAGCCAACTTGTTGGTGGTGACACCAAGAGTAGAGACTGGGTCTATTTCAGAAGGGGATGACAGTGAACCATGAAAGTCTTTGGGGAATCATTTCTTATATGCAGAGAGCATATCATCCACATGTTCAAGGTGTTCTTCTTTTTGCCATGAGTTTTTGGAAGATGGATAGTCTTTCCATTTGATTAAGAAGGTGTCTCTGCAGCCAGACCTCTTATGGCCAACTATTGCCTCCACCTCATACTCTTCCTCTTCATTTATCAGATCAGGTAGTGGAGCTGGGAAGTTTGGTCCATGAACATCATTTTCATGATAGGGTGATAACAGGGAAGTGTGGAACATGTTGTGGATCTTCCATCATGCAGGAATTGCAAGGCAATACATGATTGGGGATAGGATGTCCAAGACAATGAAGGGTCCTTCTTGTTTTGGTGCAAGCTTCCCATTTTCATAGGAGCATTTCAAATTGCAGGCTTCTAGTCAAACCTTATCACTTTTTTGAAACAGGGTGAAGGGTCAAGAAGCACAGTCTTTCATGGCTTTTTGGGCTAGGTCATGGGCTGCAAGGGCCTCTTCTCTAGCCTTTCGTAATTCCTCAAGTCTAGACTCAGTGGCAGGAAGGTGTGTTTCTGTGATCAAAGACAGAAGCAGTTTTGGTTCATACCTGTACATGAGGTAGAACAGTGACTGGTGGGTTATGGAGTGGGGTTGGTGATTGTGTGCAAATTCTGCCATGGGGAGGTTGTCTACCCAGAGAGTGCAATCATTCTGGCAGAAGATTCAAAGATAAGTTTCAACCTCTTGGTTGACTTGTTCAGTCTCTCTATCCATTTGAGGGTGATAAGCAGTGGACAGAGCAAGAGAGTATCCCAGGAGGGAGGCAAGTTCTTTTGCAAAGGCAGAGGCAAATTGAGGGCCTCAATCTGATATGATTTTGTCATATAACCTGAAGCAGGAGTAGACTTTCTTGAAAAACAGTGTTGCAATAATGGCAGCAGAGGCTGTTTTCTTTGTAGGTGATAAAATTACCCCCTTTGTAAGCCCATGGTCTACCATGACCAAAAGGGAATCATAGCCTTTGGAAAGGGGTAAGTCAGTGACCAGATTGCATGAGATCTGTTGGAAGGGGTGGGTCAAGGTCCAAACAATGGGTGTCAGGGGAGGGGTCATTGGGTGAGTGTTTACTTTATTTTGCTGGCATGTAGCACAGCCTTCAATGTATTTGTGGATGAAGGACACAAGTCCTGGCCACCAGAATTCAGAGGAGACAAGCTGTCTCATTTTTAAGACACCAGGGTGTCCTGCAGAGGGGTGATTGTGGTGATTGGACACCATGAGTCATTGGAGGGAGGGATCATTGGGGATATAGACCCAATCTTTGTAAAGTAGCACCCCATTATCAAATTTCCAGTCGGAAAGATGTGACTTGAAGGGGAGTAGCATGTCGACATTTTCAATGGCTCAAAGAGCTGTTTGGACAATGGGGTCCTTCATAGAGGATGATGCAACCCTCTGTGTCAGACTGGTGTTGATAAGGTTTACAAACATTGTGTGGGGGAGGAGGGTCACTCCTGTGTTATCCTCATCATCATCAGGGACATGGTCAGGGCATCAGGAGAGTGCATCAGGAGCTGCCAGGTCTTTGCCTGGGATGTTTTCAAGTTGCAGATCAAAATCTGCAAGGTCCAGGAGCCAGTGTGCCTTGCAACAGTTTAGGTTCTGGGGTGCCTTGATGTAGGTCAAATGTTTGTGGTCAGTGCAGACCTTGACTGGGAACAGGGAACCATGGAGATAATGATAATGTCTCCAGGTCTTCAGTCCTTGAATAACTCCCAGCAACTCTTGATCATAAATGTCATAGTTGCATTCTGCAGGGTTAAATGACTGGAAGATGAAGGCACAGGGCTGCCATTGACCATTCAAATCTTCTTGAAGGAGAACTCCTCCAGTTGTGTATTTAGATGCATCAGTGGTTATTGCAAATGGCCAAGAAGTATCAGGCATACAGAGGGTTGGTTGTGCCATAAAAATCCTCTTTAGGAGTTCAAAGGTGGTTTGACACTTTTTTGACCACTCCCAAGAGATGGTTTTCTTGGTTAGGTCAATTAGGGGTCTGGAAATGTCCAAATAGTAAGAGCTAGTTTGGAAACCTCAGGTAAGTTGCAATTAGTTCCTTCAATGCTTGTACATGTTTTTCCACTGGGGCAGTTTGCATAGTGAGTTTGAATTGAGTTTGAAACATTTCCTCCTGTATGCGAGATGGATGATGTCGATATTGGTGGTGATCATGAGGAGATTCACCACCAATGCTTGCTGCGCCATATCACTCTTGTCATCAATATCATCCTCTGCATGATTGGTCATACCAAAGTGCAATCTACACCAATCTGAAGGATTCTGGAGCCTTACCACATGTCAGCACTAACCAGTGAGGAATGGCTTATCGAGCTCCTTGCAGGTCATCCAGAATGAATCCAATGCAAACTTGGTGTTCACACTGATGTCTGTGCATGACTTGTGGAGGAGCTTCACCAGATCAGTCATGGCAACTCTTGATTTGTTTTGCTTGAAGAACAACTAGCTATGTTCCTCTATATGAGTGTGACAGGTCTGACTATCAGGCACATTGGTGAACAATTTCAACAGTCAAATGAGACCATATCTCATTATGTCATCACCCTTAGTTTTCTGATACTTTTCTAACCTCCTTGATCAAGTACTTTTGCAAGATACTCTTCATCCTATCATTGTCACCCTTCTATTCCATGTATGTCAAGATGCCTAGTGCTGATGATATTCAGCCAAGGATTAGGGGAGATAAAAGATTTTGGCTGTATTTCAAGGATGTGATTGGTGCATTGGATGGGAGCCATATCCATGCCACTCTGGCATCAGAGGACTGGGCAGTGTACCAAAAGTGCAAAGGCTCCATATCACAGAACTGCTTGTTTGCTTGCAATTTCCAGCTGATGTTTACATACTCATTGACTGGTTGGGAGGGTTTGGCTACCGATGCATGTGTATACCAGGATGCATGTATGAAAGGGCTTGACATCCCAACAGGAAAGTTTCTCCTTGCGGATGCTGGATTCCCCCTGTGCCCAGAAATTCTAGTCCCATACTGGGCAACTCACTACCACCTTGCAGAGTGGCACCAAGCACATTTAAGGTAATTTTCTTTGAATTATCTGTCTTATCATCCTGCTGAACTGACAAGACCCAGGAACAAAGAAGAGTTGTTCAACCTCCAGCACTCATCTGCATGCAACGTCATTGAGTGAATATTTGGTGTCCTCAAGCATTGTTTTTGCATCTTACTACTAAGCCCTGAGTACAACATCAATGTCCAAGGCTGAATCCCCTCAGCACTCTGTGCACTGCACAACTTCATCCATACTCACAATGCCAAAGAAGGTCAGATGCCAGGACAGGATGTCCACATAGATGAGTGAGGTGCAGGAGGGTCTGGGGGATCAGTGGATGAGGGCAGAGCTGATGAAGATAATCCCAATGTAGGTCAGCTCAAAGCAGCATGCACTTTCCATGACCAGATTGCTCAACATATGTGGGACGATTATCAGGAAATCATTCGATTGTGGGATCTTGGGCAATTGCCCTCAGGTAGTGATGACTATAGCTCTGATGACTCCACTAACACTGGTAGCAGTATGAGCGATATATCAATGTTGTAGATGCATAGTTCATTTGTTCCCATTCCATGCAATATAGGTACACTTTCAGATCTCTCATGTGTGATGAAGAAAAAAAAGATAGATTGCAATAAAGAAAAAAAAAGATTGCAATACAATGATAGCAGGTATGGAGGTACAGCAAACATCAATCTACCTATAGTATTTTTTACTGTGTACCAGTCTGAGAACTACCAACCCTGAGTTTCATCTGATACTCCAGTTCAGCAAGTGCCAAATGATTTTCCTTCTTTGCTGTCCTCAAGTATACATCAGTGAAGCCGAGATTCTGCATGATCAATGATCAGATGAATGCTTTGATGGGACTGGGGAAATCTTGGTCTTGATTGTCCAGTAAATGAATCACTTGTGCTCTCATTGTTGATGCTTTATCAATGGCAGATGTCATCGACGTGTTGATCAATGAAGTGAGCAAGTTGATTGAGCCTTGTAGGCCTACCATGATAGGGTTTGATATCACAAGTGAAGGTGGAGGTGGAGGATTGCAAGAATGATGGGAACAGGAGCTTTTGCATAGTCCAAAGTGGCAGAGAGGTTGGCACATTTGTTGGAGGCAGGAGCAGTAGCAGAAATGTCACTTGCATTGGCATATGGGAAAACAGATGTGGTAGTTGAAACCTCATTGTCACCAAGCATGTCAGTGTGAGACCACTTCCCACTAGACAGCAGAGCACTGGATGAAGGGATAGAAATGTCAGACGGGTTGATGGTAGATGGTGGATCATCAAAAAATGAGAAATGGTTGTTGTCTGACCTGGGCAGGACTAGGGGAAGCGCTGGCACAGAATCAGCAGGCATGGAAGTGGATATGGGTTCGATGGGTGCAGGAGTGGAGGAGGGTGCAGATTCGGAAGGCACTGAAGTGGAAGTGGTTAGTTGAACAGTTGGCACTCCACCATCTCCATTGTCTAGGCTGTCAGTGGTGGCATTGGAACTATCTGGACTAAAGGCATTGGCCCCATGGGCACCACCATGGGGTATGATATCTGCAACATAGGGATATAAATCCCATCCACTCATTTTGAACTGGCAAATGAGGGGCTGACTCTAAGAGTCATCATCAGTTCATCAAGCCATGGGGTTAAAAAATAAAAATAAAAATACCTTCACAAAATCCTCGAACACCTGCTTGGCATGCTGACCCTGAATATTAGCCCCCTTCTCATTGTCCCAGTGGGCTCCAGATGGTTGTGCTCAATAGTACTGGATATTGTGATATATCTTTTGAATCTATGACAGAAGATCAGTAAAAATCACAAGCGGTTTACAATGCTGACTTACATAGCCAGTCCACTTGTTTCTCACCACTTGATAATTCTTAGGAGGTCCATCTGTGCAATAGTTGGCAATATGCAGGGCAGTGGCTTGATATGTAGCCATCTTGAAGTTCCCATTATTGCCTGCCTCATGCCAGTTGTCATGCAGGAACCTTACAAGAGCAGCAGTTTCTTCATGGTGCCAATGAACTTGTGGAGTGGGAGCGCTAGTCTTATTAGGCATCGAGTGAGTTAGTGAATCCAAAGTGTACTGGGATATGAGGGCAACAATGGTGGCAGCTGATACCTAGGCAAGCCTAAGCTGATCCAGATCATCATAATCTGTCGCAGGACATGTTTCAAACTCAATTCAAACTCACTATGCAAACTGCCCCAGTGGAAAAACATGTACAAGCATTGAAGGAACTAATTGCAACTTACCCAAGGTTTCCAAACCTCTAAGGGATGAGTCTTCAATAGAAGTTGGTGAATCCCAGGAAAGATTGCACATCTTTAACCTTCTTCAGGACAGGCCATTCAGCAATACCCTGGACTTTGATGGGGTCCATAGTGACAGTATTTTCCTTTATGATCATTCTGAGGTATTCCACCTCAGTGAGATTGAAATGACACTTTTCTAGTTTCAGAGGATGTGACAATTCTTTCATTCGTTCAAGGACATGACAAGTTCTTTGTCTGTGTTCTTCAGCATTGGTGGAGAAGATGAGAAGGGCATCCATATAGATGACCAACCATCCTTCAGTGATCATATCCTGAAATGAATCATTCATGAATCACTGGAACATGGCAGGGGAATTACAAAGGCTGAAGAACATGACTGTCAGTTTGAAGAGTCCTTTGTGTGTGATAAATGTGGCCATCCACTGGTCTCCTTCTTTTATCTGGACATTGTTGTATCTGGATCTAACATCCATTTTTGTGAAGATGGAGGCTCCTTTTAACTTGTCAACCAGATCTGAGATAAGGGGAAGGGGATATGCATCCTTCACCATATTCTTGTTTAGATATCTGTAGTCTTGACAGGGACAGAGGGAGCCATCCTTCTGTCTGACAAAGAAGAATGGAGTGGCTTGGGGAGACTTGGAGGGATGGATCTTTAAAGCCTTCTCAAAGGTTTTCTTTGATGAACTTTTCCACAGACTCTCTCAGATGGAGAAAGTGGGTATGCCTTAGCCACTCTAGGAGTGAAATCTTCAACAAGGTTTATGGCATGGTCATAGGGTCTGGATGGGGGAAGCATTCTTTCTGAAGGTTTTCAAAAACTGAGGTGAACTCTTTGTAGTCATCAGGAAGCACTGCTTTTGGTTTCTTCTTTGCTTCCTCTTGTGCTAACTCTGTGGCAGTGGTGACTTTCTTAAAAAAATGGTTTTTGGGATTTGTTTTCTTGGCTTCTTCAACAAGTTTTCCAAGTCACATTACAAAGTGAGCTTGTATTGTTTCATCCTCAGGTTCTTCATAATCCATAAACTTGTTTATCCCTTTTTTCTCAATGGGGGACATGGGGTTTACAGTGGGTTCTTCAATGGCAACACAAGAAGTGTTGCAAGACAACTCTTTGGACCCTTCAGTCTTTTCATTGATGGAGAGAGTTCCCATTCTCCAATCAATGATGGGGTTGTTTTCTTGTAGCCAAGGGAGACCAAGAATCATGTTTTCCAATCCACAATTGATAACATGGAAGAAGGACTGGTGGAAAAGTCCCTTAATTTTGAAGTAGAGAGTGGCAGAAAACAGAATCTTTCCATTGGAGTTCTGGGATCCATCTGTGTTTCTGGCTAGGATGGGTTCAGCAAGTTGTTGAGTAGGGATTTTATGCTTTCACATGAATCCCCAATTGATACAGGATATTCCTGCACCAGAGTCAACTAGTACAGTAGTGTTGATGATTTTCTTTGTTCCTTCTGATGCATAAAGGGAGATAGGGATTTGCATAGTACAATCTGGAGTGGAAGATACTAGTACAGGAGCAACAGAGATGGAACTGTCTGTTTTACTGGGACCTTCTGATGTCAATTCAGAGTTCCCCTCTAAAAACCCTTTCCTAATGCTCTAGCAATGTTCACTAAAGCTATGGAGGGCCCTTCATTGTTTTCTTTGTCATCAGTTTCTTCTACCTTGATGATCCTCTTGATTTTCTTGACTCTTTTCTGAGGAGTCTTTCCTTTGTTTGGACATTCCCATGAGAGGTGTCCCTTGTTTCCACAACCAAAACATCTTCCTTCCTTGATGTGGCAGTCTCTTTCTTCTTTGGAGAGTTTCACTCCATCCATGTCCATTGCATTGGGATCTTTTTCTTCTGAGAAGTTGTTTTTGGAATAAAGCACCTTCTTTTCTTTCTTTCTGGAAAGCTCATTTACTTTCCTCCACTTTGTGTCAAACTTTTGTGCCTGAGCATACCAATCTTTGACCTTGGTAGGTGTCATCTCCATCATGTAGATGCAGGTGGCAATAAACAGTTTGAGACCTTGAGAGAAAAACTCAATCAAGGTCACATCTTCTGTGATGGTGGAATCTGTGGCAGTGGTTCAGAAATCTGTGATATATTGTTCCATGGATTCCTTTTGTTTCAGGGTGCACATCTTGGAGATGGCAACACCTGCAGAGTCAGAGGAGGTAAACAAAGCTTTGAAAGTCTTTGTAAATTCAGCAAAAGAGCCCAAACTGGGGGGGTTCTTTTCCAGAGAGGTCTTCTGGAAGGTTGCTGCCCATGAGTGAGCAACCCCTTTCTTCATGTATGACAGAGCAAACACTACTTTTTTAGTGTTGGTGTTGTATACTTCATCATTGACCATGAGGTATGTCTGGACTGAAAACAGCCAGCTCATGGCATTTTTCTGGTTGCTGTCAAAATCAGATGGGGAGCCAATCTTCAGTTCTGTGGCTTTGATGGCATTGCCAGTCATAGCCTTTGATGATGAACCAGACATTGTGTTCAGGGGTGGGGGCAGAGTGAAAGGTGTCAGGGTTGGTACAGGTGGGATGGGAGTACCAAGCAAAGAGAGGGACTGGTTGAAAAGGTTTGAGAGGATACCTGAGGTAAAGCCTCTATCCAGTTGTTCTGGTTCATTGGAGGTGTTGGTGACAGTGCTCTCCTGTTTGTCTTCCAAAGAAGATTCTTCTCATTGTGAGTCAAAGTGTGGCTCAGTGGTGAAAACCAACACAAAAGACAAAAAGAGCAAGTGTTGGTGTGCCTATGCAGTACCTAGATGGTAGAACCTGTTCTTTGGGAGGGTTTTTGCAAGCTATAACACTCAAAGATGAGTGCTGAGGGTTGGGGGTACTCCTGATGAAGGAGCAGGAATGCAAGAGAATGTGATAGGGTAGACTGCTGTCAGCCTACAGAAGGATGGATGACAACTTAATTCAATGCTCTGAGCTGCACTGAGCTCAAGGAGGACTTGGAGCAAAGTAGATTGATGATAGATGATAATAAGCAAAGTAGATGATAGCTAGACCCTTAATAAAGTCTCAAATATCAAAGCTGATGGAGGATTTACTGAGTGATGATAAAAATGCGAGCAAGAGGGGCTCTCTGATGTCTTCTTCTCTTTTTTTGCTATCTAAGTACAGTGATTTATATACAGTACAGGGGTGTTGCCCATGCAAAACAAGGTGCAAACACTTGGTAAGTGATTGGTAGCTGATGAGTAAGGAATGTAAGTGATGGGTAATCATCTTGGAAAGCATTGGTAAGCATTGGTAAGGATAAGCAAGCCAAACAGGGGAAGGATCAGTAAGCAGAGTCAAAAGATTGGTAAGTATTGGCAATAGGTGAGTTAAAGACAGTCAAAACATCAAAGTATGAGTCAAGTAATGTCAGGAACTGGGAAAGCACACTGGAATCACATTAGGGGGAGGCTGTGCATGTCACATCTTGAAGAGATCACTTCTAGGCCAAGGTGGGATGACAGAGAGGCAGCACTGATCTGATGCCAATACAGTACATCCAGAAGTGGACAGGGTGAGTCAGATGTCAACAGGGGTCAAGCTTTGTGGGTCTGTGGGGTGACAGGAGCATAGGGGATTGCAACTTTCCCCCCCAAACCATCCTCTCAGTGAAGCAAATAAAAACTTCATGAATGAGGCTCTGTTGGAAGAGAGGATGAAGGGGGAGTGTCTTCTGCTGTATCTTGCAACAAAGAGGCAAGGTGTGCATCATACTCATCATGGATGTGATCAGGGAGAGTGGAGAACAGTAGATTATACTGTAGCTGTCACAATCTTGGAAGAATGGTGGACAAGACTGGTACAAAGACATTGCAGGGAGCAGGGAGGAAGGATCCATATGCTTCTTGGACTGGAGAGACTGAAATGACCACATAAGACCTTTCCAAGTGAATGACAGACCTGAGGCCACCAAAGAATGTCCTCCTAGAGGTCATACTGACAAAAAGAACACATTGTCCAAGCTGGATGGGCTGAGAGGGCACAGATGAGGGTTGGATGTACCAGGATGCTTCAGGATGGAAGCTGGTAGGAACTCCTGGTATATATATGTAGCCATGGTCCCTAGCAAAGGGAACAAGCAAAATGATTGACATGGAGGTGGCCATATCAGAAGAATTAGCAAAATGAGTGTCTTTTGGAGGGAGTGCTGTAGAAACATGTGGAGTGTGCAAATCCTTTCCAATTTTGGAAGGTAGGATCACATGGCTGAGCACTACAAGTGAGTGTGGGAATGGTCTCAGTATCTGCAGATACAGCAGAGATATGTCAAAAACTGCAATGCTGTACATGGGCACTTAAGAATTTTAACCAGTGCTTAACTCACTCCCTTTCTTTTTCTTTGGCACTGATGACTCATTCTTGTGTGAGGGATGACTGCCAACATTTCTGGCTGTCCTTCTTTGCATGAGGGCTATGGTCTTCATCTCCATTCATCAGCTGTATCCATGTCCACCTCACCAGACACCTTTGGTGTGTGACATCATGTGGGTCACAATGGCACCCAATGTCAGTTATTTCAGGGGTTCTTGGTGGTTCACTAAACAGTGACCATTGGCCAAAAGGCTGTTTAGACTTGAGCTTTTGTTACACTTGACTGAAGTTGAGATGTAGGTTGAGCTCAGCCACAGGCTAATGGTTTCTACTGAAGCAACAGCTACAGAAACCTCTGTAAATGACAGAGGATTTGGCAATGCCAGTAAGAGAAGTCCAGGTTAGGGACTCTGAGGGCAAAGTTCTGAGAAATGCTGTGTATGATTGAGCAGCTCAAGTCTGAGGTTCCAGGGCTTGAGCTGGCAGACTAAATACTACATGTAAATGGATCATGAGGCATCTGCATGTAATGAGTTATCTATGCTATTGGTTGAACAACAACATTGCATGTCCCAAATGAGGCATGAGGGAATATTGCTAGTGATGGAAGTAAAAGGCCATTGGAACAAGGAGAAGATGGCCAAGAAAGGAAAGAACATCCAGCAGAAGGAAATGAGGTAGCAACAAGGCAAAAACAAGGGTAAAACATAACAGCACTCCCTCCAACAAATGCTCATTTCACTAATTCTTCTGATATGGCCACCTCTACATCAATCATCTCCCTTGTCCCCTTTGCTAGGGACCATGGCTATGTATATTTTACCAGGGATTCCTACTAGCTTCCATCCTGAAGCATCCTGGTACATGCCATCCTTGTCTGCCCCCTCTCAGCCCATCCAGCTTGGACAGCATGTTCTTTTTGTCAGTATGACCTCCAAGAGGACATTCTTTGGTTGCCTCAGGTCTGTCATTTGGTTAGAAAGGTCTTATGTGGTTGTTTCAGTCTCTCCAGTCCAAGAAGCATATGGATCCTTCCTCCCTGCTCCCTGCAACATCTTCATACCAGTCTTGTCTGTCTGTCATGACTGTACATTTATCCTAGGTCCCCACTCACTCCACACCCTACTCCACTGGCCATTCCACTCACTCCACACCAACTCTGCTGGTCCTCTGTCATTTGCAAGTCTTCTCTGCTCTGGCTACTGTCAGACTTGGTACCAGCCTTCTGTCAGACCACACAGACTGCTTTCCAGTGGGTCACATGACTCTTGCCAGTCCAGCCTTCAGACTTCTCCTTGACAGTATGCAGTCAGGTACTCTGCAGTGCATGCACCTCATGGTTCAGCACCTGGACTGTTTCCTTTTTGGTTTGTTCTATGTTACCCATCATATGTTCTCCATCTCCCCTTCATTCATCATCCAGGAAGTTTTCACTTGACAATTTACAGGTCTCTGTATGTCAGTTCCAATTCTGGTTACTGTACCTCCATGGTAGTATAAAAGCCTGTACAGTACTCTGCTGTTCTTCAGTACAAATATCACCTAAGTTCCTACTCCATATCTCTCTGTCTTCTGTCTGTCAGAGTTAACTCTGATCTTCCATCTGGTCTCTTCCTCTGAAATATGAGGGCTGAGCTCATGCAAGGGGGCAGCACATGAGCTAAACCCAACACCCTCACTCCACTCTGCTTCTGTCTCAGCAGACTTCATTCCTGCCAATCCTCCACTTGTTGGAGTTCCATTTGACTGTGTCAGACTTGCTCCCAAACCTCTCCCCAGACCTTGTTTCACATTGGAGTTGGTCAGAGTAGGCCTGGACTTGACAGTATATTTGTACTCACACTTGTACAATCTCACTTCCTGTCTCCTGAAAAACTTATGCCATTATGAGAACTCAAGCTCAATCCCAAGGAGAGGTTGCTGACAACCTTGCTTCAGCACTGGCTAATCCATATTGCCTTCCTTCCACCATCAAACAGTTCCAAACATTCTCTGCTTGACACTGCTCTCATGCTGAAGGAAAAAGCACTTTGCAAGCTGGTTGCTCTGACCTCCATCCAACAATCTTCCACACTCTGTTGCCTCATAACTGAGATGATGGACCCAACCCAGACCCCAATGATCCTGATAGTGGTTCTGATGGCAGGGGAAGCAGTGACAGGGGTATCCCTGAAGACCTGGCTGAGCTGCCAGAAGACCCCCTCATCACTCTTGCTAGAGCTGTCCATGTGCTCACACAGTCTGGTTCATGCACTGGGGACTCCACTCCAAAAACTAAGGTCCATGAGCCTGACACCTTCCACAGCTCCAACCCAAAGAAACTCCACAAGTTCCTTGTACAGTGCAAGCTGAACTTCCAGGACTGCCTCCACACATTCCACTCTGACAGGGCAAAGGTTACCTTCACTCAATCCTATCTAAATGGTATGGCCTTGGCTTGGTTTGAGCTGGACCTGCTAAATCCCAAAGATTATGACCATCCACTGTAGATGGATGACTACCATGAGTTCTTACATGAACTCACAACCAATTTCAGTCTGCATGATGCCATAGCCAATGCCATCCAGCAACTCAAGAACCTCACTATGAAGGATGGCTCTCAGATCACCAAGTATGTTGTGGAGTTCAATCATTGGGCTTCACAGGTCAAGGACTATGGTGTTGGTGCACTCTGCCACCACTTCTATAGCAGACTTCCAGACCACATGAAGGATGAGATCACTTGCATTGGAAAACCTTCTACCCTTGTGCAACTCTGCAAGCTTGCCCAAACCATTGATGCATGTTACTGGGAGCACAAAGTGGAGATCTTGCACACCACCAAGCCCACCACTGACAAGTCACAGTCTTCTAACTCTGACAACAAGCCCAAGCCATCCTCCTCCTCCTCTGCTCTGAAGTCTGATGCCAAGGGCAGGGGCAGGCAGAAAGATCCACCCAAGTCCAATGTGTCCAAGTCTGATATTGCCCATCTTCTGGGTAAGGATGGCAAGCTCACCTCCACTGAGCACCAGCATCTGCCTCTTCTGTGGCAAGGCTGGCCACTCTGCTAAGGACTGTCCCAAGTCAACCTCCCATGCAGCCAAAGCCCATGCTGCTATGGCTGAAGCTCTGCCTGTGGAGAAGGCTGAGCCAAAAAATTAGTCTGCTCCTCCAGGGAGTCTGCACAGCCTGGAGGAAGTGTTGACCCCAACTGTGCACAACTGGACATCTGACTCAATGCATCTGCTCTCTCCAGTCCCGATTCTTTACTTCCATCTGTAACTCTTCTTGACTATTTTGTTGATACTGTTTCTGCATTGATCAATTCCAGCTCCTCTCATTCCTATTCTATTCCTGTTTCTTCTGTTTCTCAGACTACTCTGCTCCACTTGTTTGATGGTAGTACAAATGCTGTCATTTCCCAAGAAGTAGATCTTTCCCTCTGCTTTCCTTCCAGCAATGTCAACTCCATTTCATTTTATGCTACTCCATTGGATTCCTCTTGTTTGCTGGTGTTAGGACTCAACTGGCTCACCTGCTTCAATCCATCAATTGACTGGGTATTGGGCACTTGACATATCTTTCCTGTGAGAGCTTGATTTCTCCTTTATCACAGTCTCAGATGATCTCCATTCCTAAGATCCATCATGCCTTGCCCAAATCTGATAGGTCATACTCTGAGGAGAGCTGAGTCTTGAGCTGGTCAATAGCATCATGACTCTTCAACAAGATGAGTTTATCATCCACATAGACAGCAACTATAATCAGAACTCCACTTTTGAATTTGTAGAACAAACTGTGGTCTGCATCACTGCACACAAAGCCTAGGGCTTCGAAAACTTCCCTCAAGTGGGTATACCAAGCCTTCAGAGCTTGTTTTAGGCCATAAAGAGCACAGTGAAGGTGCCAAACTACATCTGCAGATGTACAGAACCTGGGAGGAGGTCAAAGGAAGACTTCTTTGTCCAGTTTTCCATTCAGGAAGGCTGACTTGACATCAATTTGGTGTAACTTGAGGTCATACTTGGCTGTGAGAGTGAGCAAGATTTGAATAGTAATAAACTTTGCAACAGGGGCAAACATATCAGTATAGTCCACTCCATGAACTTGAGTGAACCCCCTAGTGATGAGACATGCCTTGTACTTCTTGATGTTGCCTGTTGGTCCTTGCTTTACTTTGTATACCCATTTTGAATCAATGATCTTTTGATCTGAGGGCCATTCAACCTCCTCATACAGCCCAAGCTTCTGAAACATATTTGGATCAGCTGCATGTGGGGTCCAATGCAGGATGATGGTGCTGATATTGTTGATTATGCTAAATGCACTAAGGGGAATTAGCTGCATTTGATCATGGAAGCTAACCTCATCATCTTGGTGTCTGAGGTATGCATGGTAGCATGCCAGGAAGGGAGGAGTATAACTGGAATACAACACTGTCACCAGAATCAAGCTATTAAGCTGATTCTGAAGGAATTATGTATCAGTCCCACATTGTGAAAAATTGATGTAAAACCTACCAAGTCCATTGCTAGGTTTGCAAACCAATGCACAGGCCATGCCGCAATATCAGCAGTCTGCTTCAGATGTACAGAGGCCACCTCAATCTGGCATGCCAAGTAGAGGATACCCATCTCTACCACAGACTGGTGAGATGGGTGTGATTGGCTGGTGGTGAATGGCTCAGGACAATTTTCAAAGGTGGAACATGGATAACAAATGACTTCCATCAAATCGAGCATATTGACAAGTCAAAGGCCCTGAGAGGCTGCACCATACTGGTCCCTTGCAGCTGTGCCCAATTCTCTCACAATGGCATTTGCAGCCTGCACAAGGTGCCTATCAACAGTGGGATCGAACAGCATGTTGCTGGGAGTGGTGGTTCTGCAATAGCAAGATACCATGGCATGTAAGGCATGCAGGACTAAAATTATCAATGTCAAAGGTGTATCAGATTAAGCTCATGCCCATACCTTGATCACAACATGGAACAGGTGCCAATTCCCATTGTTCCATTTGAAGAGATTGCTGTGTGGATGGAAGTTCACCTACATAATCAATGGATATCACTGATCACATGAATAGAACCAAACAAATGCTCACCATTGCATATTTCCTTGAAAAGGTCCCTCATTTCTGATTGTTTGGGCATGCCAAAAGTCAAACGGTTTGTGCCATTGTCCTCATCTGCTGCCAAGTCAAAAGATTCAACAGGTACATTTGAAACGAGTGGTGGAGGTGTTGGTTCCCTCATATCCTGCAATTGAGCAAGCAGGTTAGTCGGAGAATCAAGTCAAGGAGATTGGTCCCTCAGATTTGATGATTTGTGGGTGATGGGCAGAGAAGATGGTTCCCACACATTCTGCAAGTCTGCCAGAAAATCAACCTGCATAGTAACATCTTGTGCAGGTGTTGAAGACCTGTCCATCCTGTTTAATTTCTCATGTGTGACTGGCAGTGCCAATGGTTCCTGTGCATTCAGCAATTGCTCGAGTAGATCCACATTCATACCATCTGCTGGGGGAGCAGTTGGTTCTCATTCATTCAGGAACTGATTCATCAAGTTGTTGTGTGGATCTATTACTAGAAAATTAGTTTGTTTGTTAGCTTGAAGGGCAATCATGCCAACTCACCAGCTGCAATTCTGCCCTCTGCCAGAGCAATTGGCTCCTTTTCCTGCAGGAACTGATCCACCAAGCTTTCGCATGAATCTATAGTGAAAGAATGTTTGTTGTTTAGCTTGGAGAGAAATCATGTTCACTCACTGGCTGTGATATCCATGTTTGACCCCACCATATCTGCCCTTCCACTTGAGACAATTGGTGGAGGGGTTGGCTCTTGCAACACATGCAGTTGTACTAGTGTCTCCTCCAGATTTTTGGACTGCTTCATGCAGGAGCTAGATTGCCTTGGCTCAATTGGTCTTACATTAGCTGTGGATGGCTTAGGTTGCTGGATCCAACAATGAAGACAACCTCACCTTGACAACAGAAATGAACATGGCAGGACTGTTTGGCAGACATATTCAATGATGATGGGTTCACTGATAGGTCAATGATCAATCAAGATTTAAACTTGTAGGAACAATGGTGAGAATATCATTCACACTGTGGGAAGCAAGGTTGGACAATGGCGGATGGAGCCAAATTTTGGGTAACAGCAATACATGGGAGATGAGCAGCAATATCTCCCTACATAGATAGCTACCAGTTGCTTCCACATGGCCAATACATAGACCTGTCCCACTCAGCTCTCTGCTCAATTGTCCTGCTCAACTGTCCTGCTTTACTATCCCTCTCTCTGATATCAAAGACACCTCTCACAACCACCATGGTGTCATGAGCTCCTGTACATGCCATACACTTGTATTCTAATGTGTCACACTAGGCTAAGCCCTGTATAGACCATTCATGAGTTCCAAAAAAGGTTTCCACTCTGACTGTTTGAGGGATTTGACAACTACTTCTGCTTCTGATTGCTGCCTGTTTGCTTGCATGATCTCTTTGCATCAGGAGATGGAACATCTGCATCTGGCCTTGCAGGGGCCTTTCTGACACAAGGTGACTTCCAGGTGCTCCCAGGGATGCCCTGTTTCACATTCATGGATGCTGCATTGGTGGTCACAGATCCATTATGGTTGGACTTGGACAAGTATTTGGCCCCAGGTTGATGTCAATTCATGTCTGGCTCACTCGATTCTGACAGAGCCTGCTTAATATACAGTGCAAATTTGTTAGCCATAACAGCTGATTCAACATGACTGAACTTGCCTGGTGTGTGCACTTCAGGGCAGATTTCAGCTTTCCACCTTTTTTTCTGCTCGTTGACCCCTCCTTGGTTGGGTGGTCAGTGAAAGGAATGCTCTCCAATCCATCTTCATCTGCATATTCTGAGTGGTCCTGTAATTCAGTTGTGTACTTGTTCCCTGAGTGCAGATCAGGGTTTGCTGCAAATACAAGTTACAGTGGGAAGCTCACTATTCAGGGATGTTGCTGTTTTCTTTGAATTGGATAGGGTGGGCAAATAAGTGTCTTCATCAGCTTCATCATTGGAATCATGGCCATTTCTTTCCCACCCATTATAGTCAGTTAGCATGTTATTTCATGCACAATGCACTGGGGTCTTTGCATGAGCTGGAGGTGCAGAGAGCTGCTCACTATGGGAACCATCAGCTGGTGGGGGATTTGAGCAGGAATGAGAAGGAAATGGTGTCTTGGCATGGTTTTGCCTCCTGCCAGATACCTGAAGACCAGAATTGCATTAGCACTGATCTGTTGTGCATGAAAATCACACATGGCACACCTTTTTAGCAGAGGGACCATCTGTTCCAACATCACTTGCCTCAGCCTTGCTGTGATCATCCAAACTGTCATCCACACTGTCATCTGTGCTATCATCCATGCTATCATCCACCACTCCCTCTTCCTGCACTTTACCCTTGCCCTTGACATTTTTCCTTCTGGGATTCTTTTTGCATTTGGGGGCAGGTGTCTTTCAGTATTTCCACTGCCTCACAACCTGGAGGGGTGCCAAAGTTCTATCCACTGGTGGCTGCAGCTTGCCAGATCGATCAATCCATTTCTGAAATCCAAACACATCATTTGGATGGGATTCCTGTCACTTGTGCCAAAAGGACAGCAGCTGGGTAGCTGTTGTCATCCACATGTGACTCGGGTCATGGTTGAAGGTAAATCCTTCAGGAAGATGGCAGGCTGCTATCATTTCTGCTTGATGATGACCAAAATTCTTGAATGGCACTGCTGACAAGGGATTTCCACATGCTAATCCTGATAGCACTCATCAGAGATTGAGGACACTAAATACTCTGGCCACTCACAGTAGTGAGCAGTCACAAATCTGCAAACCATTTTTTGTAGTTGGTCCCAGCTAAGGCCCACAATTTCTCCTATCCAAATCTCTCCATCAGCATTTTTCACCAATTTCACAGAGTCAACCTTGCCAGTCCTTGTTGCTTTGGCCACTGTCTTTTTCTGAGCATGTTTGGGACTTGACTCGCCATCATGCTCAGGCAGTGTCACACACCAAAGGTGTTTGGTGAGGTGGACATGGATGTAGCTGATGAATGGAGGTGAAGACCATAGCCCTCATGTGAAGAAGGACAGCCAGCAATGTTGGCAGTCATCCCTCGCACAAGAACAGGTTGTCAGTGCCAAAGAAAAAGGAGGAGGCAAGTTAAGTGCCAATAAAATTCTTAAGCGCCCATGTACGGCATTCCGGTTTTCGATGTATCTCCACCAATTCTGCAGACACCGAAACCATTCCCACACTCGCTTGTAGTGCTCAGCCACACGATCCTACCTTCCAAGATTGGAAAGGATTTGCGCACTCCACACGTTTCTACAGCACTCCCTCCAAAAGATGCTCATTTCACTAATTCTTCTGATATGGCTGCCTCCACATCAGTCATTTTGCTTGTCCCCTTTGCTAGGGACCATGGCTACATATATCTACCAGGAGTTCCTACCAGCTTCTGTCCTGAAGTGTCCTGGTACATCCCACCCTCATCTGCCCCCTCTCAGCCCATCCAGCTTGGACAGCATGTTCTTTTTGTCAGTATGACCTCCAGGAGGACGTTCTTTGGTTGCCTCAGGTCTGTCATTCGCTTGGAAAGGTCTTATGTGGTCATTTCAGTCTCTCCAGTCCAAGAAGCATATGGATCCTTCCTCCCTGCCCCCTGCAACGTCTTCATACCAGTCTCATCCATCATTCTTCCAAAATTGTGACAGCTACAGTATAATCTACTGTTCTCCACTCTCCCTGATTGCATCCATGACGAGTATGATGCACATCTTGCCTCCTTGTTGCAAGATACAGCAGAAGATGCTCCCCCTTCATCCTCTCTTCCAACAGAGCCTCATTCATGAAGTTTTTATTTGCTTCACTGAGAGGATGGTTTGGGGGGGAAAGTTGCAATCCCCTATGCTCCTGTCACCCCACAGACCCCCAAAGCTTGACCCCTGTTAACATCTGACTCACCCTGTCTGCTTTTGGATGTACTATATCGGCATCAGATCAGCACTGCCTCTCTGTCATCCCACTTTGGCCTAGAAGCAATCTCTTCAAGATGTGACATGCACAGCCTCCCCCTAATGTGATTCCAGTGCACTTTCCCAGTTCCTGACATTACTTGACTCATACTGTGACATTCTGACTGTCTTTGACTCACCTATTGCAAATACTTACCAATCTTTTGACTTTGCTTACTGATTCTTCGCTTTTTGGCTTACTTATCCTTACCAATGCTTACCAATGCTTTCCAAGACGATTACCCATCGCTTACATTCCTTACTCATTAGTTACCAATTGCTTACCAAGTGTTTGCACCTTGTTTTCCATAGGCAATGCCCCTGTACTGTATATAAGTCACTGTACTTAGGTAGCAAAAAAAAAAAAAGACATCAGAGAGCCCCTCTTGCTCGCAATTTATCATCTCTCAGTAAATCATTCATCAGCTTCGATAGTTGAGACTTTATTAAGGGTCTAGCTATCATCTACTTCGCTTATTATCATCTATCATCCATATACTTCGCTCCAAGCCCTCCCTGAGCTCAGTACAGCTTAGGACATCAAATTAAGTCACCATCCATCCTTCTGTAGGCTGACAGCAGTCTACTCTATCACTTTCTATCACAGTCTTGCTCCCTCTTTGTCAGGAGCACCCCCAACCCTCAGCACTCATCTTTGAGTGTTGTAGCTCGCAGAAACCCTCCCAAAAAAACAGGTTCTACCATCTAGGTACCGCATAGGCACACCACCACTCACTTTTGTTGTCTTTTGTGTTGGTTTTGGTTGGTTTTCACCACTGAACCACACTTTGACTCACACCAATGACATAAGCACCTCATGGCTGCTAAGTATATAACTGTCAGTGCGCAGGTCAAACCTTTGCATCAACTTGATTCTTTCCCCCTCATCATCAATCTCCTCTAATGCTCTAATCATGTCTGCTAACCATGCCCCCCAGCTTTCCCAACTCATTTGCATGTCTACCCCAGATCCTGTGGAAGCTGAAAAGGCTTCCTTAAGAGAGCAGCTCACAGCTGTGTCAGCAGGGCTTGTGGCCAAGGCAAAGTGCATGCCTGATGACCAGGAGGACATGCAGGAGGAGAAGATGATGTGGCTGAGGCACTGGGAGGAGAAGATGGTAGGTGGTTTGCATGGTGACCTGGCCACATGACATTGACAAGCCTGCAACAGGCAGTACTGATTCCCCTGGTTGAGCAAGGGAAGGTGCTTGGGGTGTCCATGTGAGTCAGCACAGCAGATGCTCCTGTGCTGGCAGAGGCTGATGATCTGTACAAGCAATGGACTGTGGAGGAAGTGGAAGCATGTGCAAAGGCAGAGCAAGATGTTCAGATGGGAGAGGAGACCATGGTGGAGCTTGGCAATGATGGTGCAGTGAAGATGTCACATGTGGAAGTTCTGCAGCCAGCTTGCAAGGCAAGTCAACATGGGCATGTCTTCCAGTCTCACTGACACTGCCACCACACAGTGCCCTTGGCAGACTGTTGCTGAGAGTGACAAAGAGCCTGCCTGGCTGAAGATCCATATCCCAGCCATGGGTACAGTCACCCACAAGGAGCCATGCATGTGGTGCACTCTGAAGGGGGTTTCTTGTACTGGAACATTGGGCAAGACCTGCAATGCCTGTGCAAGGATCAAGCAGGGCTGTGAAAAGTCAAGCAAAGTGGCAGGGAAGAAGGTGCAGGTGGGCACATCAGTTGGTAAGTAGTGGTTGTGTCTTGATGTGTCCAAGGCTAATCTGCTACAGTGTGATCCATCAAGGCCCCTAAGGCCAGTCCATCAAAGTAGGGTCACAATGATGATGATGATGATGACATTGTGGAGGTGGTCGAGAGCAGGGCCCATGGAAAAGGAAAGGCACCAGTGTATGGTGGACTGGATGACAAGACTGCCATGGCTTTGTCTCGAGCACTGACAATTGTGAGGGCCAAGGCCATGGCTTCACATGCAGCCACCATGCATCTCAGGTCTGTGTTGACCAGCTCACAGAGGCCCTTGAATACCTTGGCATAGAGTAGATGACCATGTAGTTTGTAGACACCCTTCTGCATCCTGTCCCATTTTTGCTGCAGCCCACATCTTATGTGCAGGAATATACCAAGCCTTGTCTTGTCCCTGGTAGTTGTGACATCAGGCATTGTGAAAGACCTCTGTCTGTGTGGCAAGGAACTGGCCCTAGATCAGCTGCAGTATTGTATTGTGTGTGGGGTACTGCCCAACTTGTCTTCTTTGTGCAACTTTCAACTTCTCTCAGCAGTGAGTCCTCATAGAATGGTCTTGACAGTAGGATGTGACAGATTCTTGAAGAGAGAATGAAGGGACTGTTTATTGGGTAACTGGGACAGTCTTTGGGTATCAATTGCAAGGAGACAGAAGAAGAACTGAAAGGAAAACAGATCAAGGTGCACATGCTGGCTGCATGTTCAAAGAAGAAATGCACAGGGTAGTTGCAAGTATCCATGGTATATAGCAGCCAATGATGGTATCAGCAAGACTAGTAAGAGAGACAGGAGAAACATTGTTTTAGCTATATACTTATTTTTGTTATGTTTCTGGACAGTTTTTGACTTTTTGTTAGCAGTTTTTATGTTTTTTGTGTGAGGACTAGCTATCAGTAGAATCACCAGACAAAACCCAGGGTGGAACAGATGTCTCTGGATGGAACACAGGGTAAAACAGATAAAAGGAAATGAACTATGTTTGGTATTGAGTGGTGTGTGGGTCACCCCTGTGGGGGACTTTGAACACTGACTGTCCCCAGTCAGCATGGGGAAAGGAATGAGGGTAGCAGAAGAGGCTGCAGAGAGGTGGGCAAAGCTGCAGAAGGAGGTAGGGGTATTGTCAGAGGAGAGGGTATGGAGGCAAGTAGGAAGGAAAGAAGGGGAGGGCACAATGGATGGGCTGTGGGTGCCAGAAAGGGAGGACAGTCAGCTGTCCAAGGCAAAAGCCTCTACCTCATTGTCAGTGGGGTCATCCTCAGTCTCCTCAAGAAGGCAGTCTAGTTCTTCATCACCTAACCCAGTAATGTGAGTCACAGTCACATGGGTTTGAGACTGTGGGTGGTAGGGAAGTAGGTGGAATGCAGCAAAGTGGAGTCTCAAGATGGAGCCATCCAACTCAGCCAGCAGGTATGAGCCCCCAGTGGTCTGATGAAGGATGACCATGGGGCCAGTGTACTGTAGCTTCATCTTCCAGTTCAGTTCTTTCTCTATGCAGGAGTTGCAAACAAGCATGAGGGTGCTGGGAGCAAAGTTATGGTCTTTAATGCAACACTGAAAGGTGGCTTCAAACTGCTGGATAGACTGGCAGCATGCATGGAGGACATTATCATGGACCTGGTCTAGGTCATCCTGATGCTTCTGTAACTGGCATGTGTGCCAAGCAATCAGTTCTGTGGTAGTCAGTGGTGTCACATCATCATGGGATTGGGGCAAAAGGAAAGTAGCCTCAGCAAGGTCAAATGGGAACAGCAGTTCGACACCATGTACCATGAAATAGGGGGATAGACCTGTGGACTTCAAGATGGTGACTCACTCAGCCCAGAACACAGAGTGTGCAATGGTGTGCCAGTGGCAGTCATCATTCTTGCAGCTCTTCATGATAGCCTCATGCACATCATAGTGGCAACACTCTACAATGCTGTTAGCCTGAGAGTTGTAAGGAGAGATATGGATGTGATGGATATGATATTGCACAGCTAGGGCATCTAAGGCTTGAATGAATGCAGGACCATTGTCAGTGACAATCTCAGCAAGTGGACCCAATGGCATAGAATGTCCTCAAAGATGAAGGATGTGAGCATGGTACTATTTTCTGCCCACTGTGGGACACTACCTCTGGGTAGCATGTGATTAGGGGGAAAGCTGTAGGGTAATCGCTAGGCTCAACCCAAGGGGTGCTGAGTAGGAAGGAGATGTAGAATATGGTGGTAGAGTCGATCAGGAAGTTGAATGTAGGGTGTGGAATTTAATTCTGCAGTGTTGTAGACAATTTGGGTCTGAATAGACTTGTTTACAAAATTCCAAGTGACAATCTTGGCACAAAGAAGTAATTCCAAGACTTGTGAGACACGAAGGCAAGACACAGATATGTGGGGGACACAAAAGACACAGTAGACACAGATTGATGCTAGAAACACAGATGACACAGTAGACACAGAGGATGCAGCAGACACTTTGAACACTTAGACACATGAATGACTTGGATAGTGACTCCAAAAGATGGGTGGTATTTTTCTGTTGCTGAGGCGGAATTATATAGTACATGGAGAGTAAGGTACTGATTGGGATAATGTGGGGTGGGTGAAGTAACAATTCCGAAAAATAAAGGGAGATGTGACAGATGTCAATGCACTACAGAATCATGTGAAAACAAACTGAAAAGCAGTAACTGAGAGAAACAAAAGGGAAAGATGGGTATCTTTCAACAGAACAAGCATACCATGTACCATAGAGTAGCATATGCGAAGGATAGAGGCTGTAGATGCAAAGGGGTTCTCACATTGCAGAGAAAGATTTATGGGAAAGGAACAAGAGGGGTAACTGGAGTGTATTACTGATGATCTGCATGATTTCCCAGCTACATGGCGAGGTGAAGGATGAGGTGACATGACTGCAGAATTCCAGATAGACATATGTCAGGTTGATGTTGACACAGAATTCTGGGATGATGACTGGTGTGTGTTATTGATGGACAGGGGAGCTCCAAAGGTTCGATGGGCAAGGTGGCACATGAGGCTGATGCAATAATTCTGAAGATGACAGATGTGGAACTCTGATAGGGGTCGACTTTGGTAATGGCAGAATCTTGGTGTTGGCATCCCTATTTCAGCCTCAGGGAGTATACCACTCCCTACACTGCAACATGCACCACTTGGGATATGAGGTGAGCATGCATTGGGCCTGTACTATGTAGCAGTAGCTGCCAGCTTTGGGCATTAGCATTGTGTCAATGTGAGCTTTATGAAACAGGCCCCCTATCATGGGCACAGTGGGAGGGATATGAAGCTTCTGCATCCAGTGGATCCAGCATTTGTGACAAGTGTGAACATACCACTTCATGTCCTCAACAAACAGAGGCCACCAAAAGCAAAGGAGAAGGCAGGTGTGGACCATGAAGACACCTTTGTGTCTGAGGTCATCATGCACTTCTTTGATGAGATGATACTGCTTGGACTTGTCAATGACTAGCTGGTGCTGTCCATGCAGTTCCCCACACCATAAGTTACCATCTAGGAGGAAGAAGTGGTTGGCTGAATTAAAGAAAGATGAGTACTGCACATCAGTAAGGTCAGGAGGTCACTTGCAGGTTGCAAGGAATGTGTGGATCATTTCTATCTTTGCCTTGCATGCCCAAGCTTTCATGGACCATGGAATGGCAGGGTCATCAGGGGTATCAGAAGGGTTATCAGCATGGGCAATTGTGGAGAATGCAAGATAGAAGGATGCAGGTGGCAGGAGGCCTGCCCAATGGCAAGCAGGTAGCAGTAAGGAAGGATGATCTTGATTGGAAAGGGACATAGGAGGCAGGTGGTCATTGACAGCCTCTGTAGAGAAAGAGTAAAAATGGTCTAGCCAATCCTTGTGGTCATCATCCTTGGGCAGGTTGAGTTCTGACCACAAAAAGTGGGACAAGCCATCAGGGCTTGCATGCCTGTCTGCAGGAATGTGCACAAGTTTGAACGAGAAGAGGAGGATGCCAGTGATCCACCAATTGATCATCACATTAGGCTGCAGATCCAGGTTATTTATCATGCCCTTGATATACTTCACATCTACCTCGACAGTGAAGTTAGTGAGACTGAAGATGTATATGTGAACTGTGTGCAATGCATGGAAGAGGCCATACAACTCAAGCTTAGCCTGGGAGTAACAGCTTTCCACTTTGTTGAGGGTATGTCACAAATTTTCGAAGCGCATGATAATGCTGCCAGCTGACAATGCTCGCATATTTCCTTATTAGGGTCATTAAAGTGGTCTGGTAATGACATGTCAATGGCTTGGGGGCAGTGCCAAGGGAAGAAATTTCATTGGACAGGAGTTACCTGAGTTACCAAGTGAGAACAATCTGATAATGACTGATATGGCATGACATTGTCTTACATCAGCCAAACCCGGGATCAAAGGACAAACTAGTCCAGCTATGATACATCTTCTCTCATGGCTCCCTCCTGTACCACCTGTTTGGCTTTGACCTGTCAAAATGCTGAATGGAATCATGCCATTCTCCATCAATGCCCTCACTGTAACAGGAAATTTCAGAAAACTGTCTTCAAGCAGCATGAGGCAAGTTGCAGGAAGCACAAAGAAGATGAGAGGGAGTGTGTAGCTTTCGAATGTCAGTATGAAGAGAAACAACAAGGTATGTGAATTGGTGCATAGCACAGGCAGACCCAATGTAATGGTTTCTGGCTTCAATTATTAACTCAGCTGCCCACCATCAAGCTGCGAGAGCATCAGTACTCAAATCGCAGCCTCAAGTGCCTGAAGCTCACCACACAGATACAGGATATTTTTTCATCAATGAACCTGGTGAGTCTGATTTCCATTTATGTTGTGGTCCTAGTCTCAGACAAACTGCGGCTGCAGTCGAGGTGACTATGGGACAAGATTACAATGAGACAAGCGACATGCTCCAAGCCTCAGGTATGTATTCACTTCGGCGCATGTTCTTGTAGTGCTCATAATTCCCTCAGACGTGTCAATGCCAACTGCCACAAGTTCTAATGTGGCAAAACTTCCTGAATTCAAGATCCAATTTCATCCAAGAAGCAATTGACCACCAATTTATCAGTCTTACGAAGAGTTCCATGTTCACAGTGAGAAGTCCCCACCCCAGTTGACAAAACACCTTGGTCCCCATTTCACATGTTGGGTGACTTCGAGTTTGTGGAAATCGCACTCGCTTCACTACTCAACCAGCAACAAGTCAATGCCCTGCTGGATCTCTTTGCTCATGTCACACAGGGAGCCATCCAAGTCATGCTCAAGAATGATGCTGAACTTTGCAAAGCATGTGATGCAGCTGCAATGGAACTCACTCTGGTATGATTTTCAAATATCCATTTGTTGCCATCTGTCCTACCTATCTAAATAGTTCTCCAGGGTCAAAGTTAAGGTACCATACAAAAAGGAAGAATGTATGTTCGAAGCACATATTCACCCACTGTGGGAGTGGGCACTCAATATCTTAGAAAATCCATTCCTTGGTCTGCACTTCACCTGGGATGCACAGTGACTTTACAGGCACAACAGCATTGAGTATGAATCTTTTAAAAAGTTACTTCTGGAGATTGAGCAGTACTCAAAGACTGGGTATGTACATACATCTTTGCATGACAACATTACCCATTGGCTCTTTCCGAGTCTTATGATGCTGTCTGCTGATTTTGAAGAGATGTAATATACTTCCTTCTTCTTGCTTGGACTAATGATACTAACTCAATGGCCTACTACAGATGCATGATGGCACTCACTTGTGGTTGCAGTGGCAAACACCCTTGCCCTGTATGTCTTGTACCATTAGAGCTACTCCATGACCTCTCTAGGACTTTTGAACCTTGTACGCATGCCCAGGGCATCAATGCATTATGTGTTCATGCTATGAATCAAGCTGAAGGCAATGAATTGCTGAAGTGGTTAGGTTTACGACCAATTGAAGTAAGTTTCCACCAACAAATCACCATCAGTGAACTAATATATAATGGGATGCAGAATGTGTTCTGGCTGATTGGGTTTTCTGATCTCCACCTCGCCTGCAGCTTTGATCAACTGCATTATGGGCATAGTTTTTGGGGAAAGCATGTCTTTGGGGACCTAAAGGTGATTGTAAAGGTGCTCAGGTGACAGATCAAAGCTGACGTCAAGAAGTAGTGAGTCACTGTTTTACAATCAATTGCTCTGAACATTGTCACTTCTCACATTTGACAACAACAGTGTTGCAAGTTTTCCTCACTGGCAAAACCTTGCACACTTCAACCAAGTTATTCATGTCACTTTTTCAGATGGTAACAAGCTGGCCAATATCTCCAAGGTACATGTGTCCAATACTGGATGGCTGTCAATGAACTGTTTCCCTAGCAAATCTTCTATGCGGGGATCAATGTTTTGAAGAAGAGTATAACCCCTGAAGGGTACCAGATCCTCTGAGTCATCCAAAGCTACCTACAGCTTGATAGCCTCATCAGCTTAGATGTCCAGACCAAATGTACAGTTAACATGATCAATGATGAAATATTGACATTTGATCAGACACTGAAGGTAGTTATATGCTTCATGCTCATGCCAATTTGTCATAATGTGTCATGAAGTCCAACATTGATGGTCTGCAAACTGACTGGAATTTCCTGAAGGTCCACCTCTGGAAGCATGTTGTTTGAGATATCTGCCTAAAGGGTGCTGCATGCAACTATAGCACTTGGCCCAATGAAAGTATGCATAAGCCAATCTGAGATGCATATGAACACCAATCAAACAGTAGAGATGTTCCTGCTCAGGTATGACAACCATGTGTGCTGACACTCCTACTCACAGTCACTTTAAAATGCATGTTAGGTCTTGTGGGTAGATCATCAAGTTCTTGCTACAAAGCTTCTCAGATTGCATGTTGATCACCTCAAGAAATCCATCTCTGGGGAATCAGATCCAGAAGTTGATGCGGTCAGTGAGCATACCTCACTTGATCATATTAAGCTTGGTGCACATGTCATCGCAACCCAAACCCTGAAAGACTTGGAGGAAAATGGTCATCCAGATATGGTGTTCCATCAGTTCCACCAAAGGTTCTGCAAGTTCCTTAATGACACCCTTCTGGCATATGGATATCAAGTCAAGTCATGGATCTCCCTCCCCACTGACTTCACGGTATGTATCTACACTCTCATTATGCATTCATCTAGTTGAAACTGTGCTTGTGCTAAGGTTAAAGAATACTGTTATCTGCTGGTCAACTATGAGTCAACTGTCACTTGGAACCAGTGCACAGATCATCTCTGCTGCAACCCATCATTCTTTGGTGTGCCCTGCTATGACTGTGCGCTTATTCAATACACCAAGACAGAAACCACCTTCATTCATCTCATCTGCATGTTTTCCTGTGTCATTCCAGACATAGGAAACATGGAATTTATCTTGGCACAACCCTTCACAACAAGGATTGGACTGGCCTGCACTATTGATCGCAATCTCAGACTCAAATGTGTCAAGACAGTTCCATGGGCTGCATCCATCTTCATACTGTTGTGTTCGATCATCTGAGGGGCTGTTCTAGCACCTGACACCAAACATGATGACAAATTTTTTGTTGTTGAGCAGCTTGATAATGATATGTTCCTATGGACACAGGCAATGTAGGTTACTTACTGTCTCTAGTGGCCTTCCAACCAGAGAATTTTGAGCACATTGCAGATGTCTGTTCTGACCCATCACTGTCTTGTCCTTTGCAAGCCATCAACCATCCTAGCAAGGAAACTGAAGACTTGCAACATGCTCAGTAGTAGATCAAAGGTACTTGGGCAACAGATTGAAGCCAGTGTTGAGAAATAGTAAGTCATGATTAATACCATTGGCTGCCACTCTGGAATGGACCACATCAGATGCATGCCCAACTCTTTTCCCCCCTGCTGTGGAGCAAAGCAGTAAGTAGTAGGTGCACTGATGCAGGGGGTCATTGGGGGAATATGGTGAGGTCTGTTTCACTACTTGTTATGCCCACCACATGAAACTCAATCTACCAGATGCTGGACAGCAGGCTGCCAGAGTGGACAATGGTCTTGTTTTTTTTATGTATGACTACAGAGATACACTCTGACCAACAAAGTGTTGAAACTACAGGGCAAAGGGATGTATATAGGTCTACAAGGCTGTTGAAGCCTCAAAGGCAAAGAAACCACAATTCAGCTCCTCTTCCCTTCCCTAGTCCTCCCTCTTCCATTTTCCAAGGACCTTCTTGGACACAACTTGTTCAGCAAGGAAATGGTCCAGTGAGTAGACAATGGCTTGTAGGGTGTTGTGGAAAGTCAGAATCAAATGGAAGTCGACATCCATGTCATGCCTAATCATCTCAGTGACAGGAACATTGTCAGCTGGGACATCAGGAGGGGGATAAGTGTTGAGGGAGAGTAAAGTGGGGTCTATGGTGGAGGGTGTAGCAATGGCAGCAGGAGTGGCCCATTCAGGGGGCAAACTGTTGGGAGAAAAATTCTAGTGGTGAGTCAATATCAATGGACTAGTACACAAGCAGAATGGAAGACATACCACCAAGCTGTACAAATTGCTGAACATGTCTGTCACTGCCTCAGCAGTCTCGGGCACATCAACAGGTGTCGAAGTGCTGTTGGGAATTTTGAACGCATCGGGGGACATGGGTGGGGCAGGGAAGGGGCAGATTTGAAGTCACTGAGTGTGGAAGAGGAGATTTCGAGTTGAAGTCACTGAGTGTGGAGGCCACACTTACAGCACAGACAGCCCTCATACCATGGGTGCATGGGCAGAGCATACTCACAGCCATCATTCAGGTCATGGAGAGTGATCCACTGTCCACTGTTGGGATAGTCATTTGTTACTGCACTCATAAGGCAGATGAATGGATGCCCAAGAAGCATGTCAAAGTTGGTGTGTTCAATTACTTGAACCTGGAGCATGACTGGTCCAACTCCAAAGTCAAGTTTCAGGTTCTCTAGAATGCCTACAGTAGTGTCCTTAGACATGTTAGCAGAGGTCATAGTCATGACATGGTCACTGCACAACAGCAGCCCAATCTTTTCCCAGATGTGCCTAGGCATAGCAATGATTTCTGAGCTGGAATCTAGTATGCAGTTGTTTGTGACATTGGTCCCAGGGACCTTGGCTTTGATGCAGCAGAGTGGTAGAGTGTGGTGAGCTACAATGGAACTGTTGTCACCACAGATGATGCAATCTCCATACTTGCACACAGTTTGTTGAGGGTTGTGACCAGTCAGTTCATTTACATGTACTCCCTTGTCATTGTCACTATGAACTACCTCAATCTCATTGGTGGTGATGTCCCTGAACTGTTTGTGAAACTGAGGGGCTACTGCAAATAGTTCCTTGACTGGCAAGGCATTGCTGGTTTTGAGTACACATGCCATGATATGCTTGGGTGTGGCATCATCTTTGAGAGGGAATGAGTAACAATACTGGTTCTGATTGCAAGCTGCTGGGTATGGTGTTTGTGACAGGACAACTGCTGCAGGTGTGGGATCCTTGTATGCAGGCATCAGAGTGGGATTAGTCAGGGGAACATATGGTTTCATAGTGGTGGATGTTGGCACAGGTGCAGATCGCTTGGATGCCTGGTGAGCAGCACATGAACTCTGAACACCAGGGGAAATGATTTCCTCTTTGACAGTGGCTACACAAGGATCTACTTGTGGAGGGTTGGCTGGATGTGCCATGGGTTGTGCTGTAATCTCAACCCTGTTGAAGTGGGCTTTCTTTCTGTGGGACATGACTGCACCCTTGTTACCTTTGTCTGCCTGATATGTAGCCCAAGCTTGGGTGACATATGCCTAAAAGTCAGGGTCATCTAAGTCAGTGGCTGATTCATCTACATCCTGGACAGTGTTCAGAAAGGCAGATGGCTGGATCTCCAACTGCATGTCAACTTCAGGGTGAGCAATGCAAAAGAGGTTAGCAGTGCCTTGTGCAGCTATGTTGCACAAAGCAGCAGGAGCCACAGTGCATGCACTGGCCTGGTCTCTGTCAGCCATGACATGGTCAAAAGCTTCTTTCAGTGAGTTGCATTCAGGGAAGTGCAGAATTTGGCTTCCATCTGTGAGATAAAGATGGTTGTCTGTACCCCTTGTGATCTTACTGGTGCAGATATAGACTTCAATGAGTGTGCACATCCTCATCCAGTGATTGGGGTCTGCATTGCTGTGGCAAGTACTGTGTCTGGAAGTTGTATTCTTGTTTGATGACAGTACCAGCAGGTGGCACCTGCAGCATGTAGGCTGGTGAGGGAGGTGCAACTGGCAAGGCTGTGGTTGCCAATGTTGGTAGTGTGCTACAAAGGGTGGATCCTGTCAGAAGGAACTTGGTGGCTTTGACAACTTCTGCAAGCAGGTATGGGTCATCTGGGTGGAGGTCAGTGCAGACTATGGATAGTTGATGTCAAATACAATCTGTGATGGCCCTTGGGAAGCCATTAAGGAACATGGAGTCCCATTCTGTCTCTGCAAGCTTTTTAGTTTTAATAAGGAGGGCAGAGATCTTAGTGAATTTCTGCTGGTATTCTCCAAGGTCATCCTGGTTTTGCATAGGCTTGGACTGGTATTCTTCGATGAGGTACTGCAAGTCTGCACAGCAGTAGTGGTCGTCACCCTTGCAGCCAGGGTACAAGCCCTTAACAGTGACTATGAAGGCATCCCAGTCATTGGCTGCAGGTGCAGCTTCCAGAAGTGTTTGCCAGACCTCAGGTTCTTCCAGGTCAGTGTAGTGGATTGCAGCTCTGATCTTGCCATGGTCATTGAGGGCAGTGAGAGTACCAAGGAAGTCGATGTCTTCAAGGTATTGTGGGAGCTGCATGGGGGAATCTCTGCTAAATTTAGGTGAGTTTTGTGTACTGTGGAGTGGCATCTGAAACTGAGGATTAGTCATTGGTGGGTTAACCTGTGGTGGCAGCACCAGATTGGTAATGGGTGGAATGGGTATTGGTTGCAGATGTGGAGTGGTTGGTATAGTGCATGAGCAGACTGGCAGAAGTGTTGGTGGGTTACTAATTGGCTGATGGGTGGCCTGTGACTGAGTGAGTGGTTGCAGCAGTGTGACTGATGGATCTGAGAGTCTGGGTATATATTTGGAGGTGTCAAAGAGATGGGAAAGAGAGGGCATTGGTGATGATGAATCAGATGATGTGACAGGTGTCAAAGGTAATGGCAGGGTTTTGGGTCTTTGGGGAGTCAAGTAGATAAAGCCACTGGGAAGGTCAGGGGCAGTGAAATCTAGGTGATCTGGCATGATGGATATCTGATCTGCTGAAATATTGGGAGGAGTGATTGTGGGTAGTACCCATGGAATGTCAGCAGGTGTTTGTGTGTGATCCAGTGTTATGGGTGAAACAGGGTGGAAGAGGTCAGAGTCTTCTGACAGGTTGAGGTTGGGAAAGTGCAGGTGTAAATTTTCTAGTTTGGTGCATTTGGCAGTGTGCCTGAGCAACCTTCTGGAAGCAACAGCAGAATCCCTCACAGTGGGCTCCAGTTGTAGGAAAAGTCCAAGTAGCTGTATAATACAAGTTAGATGGCTTAGATAACAACAATAAAAATGAAGGGAACAAATTGCTTGTCCCAAGGGATTCTGGACTGCTGAGACTAGAAGGTGAGACCCTGTGATTTGTAGTGGTAGCAATTTGTGACATGCATGGTGTGGTCCATGGAGTAGTACTGGCAATGCAAGTGGTGTGCATAGTTTGTGCATGGCAGTATGCAGAACATGTGGTGTAGACAAAGTGGAAAAGAAACTTGTGGTGACCTTCCAAGTGCCAAAAGGTCCCATTCTGTACCTAAGTACAGGGCTTTATAGTCTGGGCAAACCCAGAACCTAAGTAAGTCAAGGTACAAGTAGAGGAAGGCCATGTGACAGCACATACATACAAGATAGGCCTGAACAGAGGCCATGGGTATACTACTAACAAAAAGGGAACAGAGACTGTGTTAAAAGAAAGAGTCCAAAGGAAGGGAAGTAACCAAAGCACAGCAGCCACATGAGAGGAGCAAGGGCATGGGAAGGTAGTGCATGAAAAATGGTGGATACAAGTGGCAAGGGGATGTAATGGTAGTCATGGAATGGTCAATGATAGGGGCTTACATGTCCAGGGAATGTGGATTCCATACACTGGACTTCTCTTACTGGCATTGCCAAATCCTCTGTCATTTACAGAGGTTGCTGTAGCTGTTGCTTCAGTAGAAACCATTAACCTGTGGCTGAGCTCAACCTATGTCTCAACTTCAGTCAAGTGTAACAAGTGCTGTAGAAATGTGTGGAGTATGAGGATCTTTCCCAATTTTGGAAGGTAGGATTGTGTGGCTGAGCACTATAAGTGAGTGTGGGAATGGTGTTGGTATCTGTTGAAATGGGGGAGATGCATTGAAAACTGGAATGCTGTATATGGGTGCTAAGAACTTTTATAGGCACTTAACCTGCTTCCTTCTCTTTTCTTTGGCACTGATGACTCATTCTTGTGTGAAGGATGACTGCCAACATTCCTGGCTGTCTTTCTTCACATTAGGGCCCTAGTCTTGCATCTCCATTCATCAGCATTGTCCAAGTCCAAGTCACCAAACACCTTTGGTGTGTGACACTGGTTGGTTTCCCATGGTCCCAGTCTTATTCCTGTGCTCCCAGTCTTGACTCCAGACCTCTGGACTTGGCCCTGACTTCTGGCCTTGACTCTGGTCAACTGGACTTAGTCCC
Source organism: Pisolithus orientalis (assembly GCF_024613125.1). Classification (NCBI taxonomy): domain Eukaryota; kingdom Fungi; phylum Basidiomycota; class Agaricomycetes; order Boletales; family Pisolithaceae; genus Pisolithus; species Pisolithus orientalis. Next base: position 69,446 of record NW_026260861.1, on the reverse strand, counting down.
CATCACATGGACTTGAAGTCCAGTCAGCTGAGGGTAAACCCATACTTGACACTGCTACCCAAATGCAAAATGAAGAGATTAGAGCACAACTACTTGATGAGATGGATTCAGAGCTCACCAGTTGGACAGATACATCATCTAACTCTTCCCCTAGCCCACTGAGCCTGATGATCATTTCCCCTGTCTCCCTGGAATCACCATCCCTTTCAGCATGGGATCCATGTCAGTTGACTCAGAATCAGCATCTATTCAGGAAAAAGGGGACTTTGCTATAGGTGGTTTTTTTTGGCCCTTTTTTGCCATTTTTCAGTTATAAAGTGACAAAGGATGACAAAAAGTGCTGAAAGACAATAAAAAGCCAAAAGAAAAAACTACAGCAAAGTCCCCTTTTCCTGATGTACCAGCTCTGTTTCCATGACAGAAATGACTACCACACCTTATATGAACCTACTGAGTGTGATCCAAGCCCTATGTGACAAGGTTGAGGCTTCCAGGGTACTTGAATGCCCAGTGGAACCAATGCCAAGAGCACCTCAGCTGCACCTTCTGGAACATTTTGCAGAAAACCACCCAGACCTCTTTTGTAAAAATTTGCACATTAACCTAGAGATATTCAATGATATCTTGATCAAATCAGTCATCACCCTGTCTTCCACAACCAATTGAATAACAAGCAGCTACCAGTGTCTATCTAACTTGCAATCTTCCTCTTTTGTGTGGGTCATTATGGCAATGCATGCTCCCCTAAAAATATTGGGCAATGGGCTTGTGTCAGTGTTGGGACAGTAGTGAACTGTACACATCATGTCATGGCTGCAATTCTTGATCAGCATGATAGATTCATCTACATCCTCCATGTCCACTTGGAGGCAATGCATCAAGCATGGACATTCATGGAGTCACAGCCTTGCCATGCATGGAGAAATGGGGTGTTCATGGCTGATGGGACTTCAGTAAACTTTCATGCACAGCCAGGAATGTTTGGAGATGTGTGTTATGATCAGAAATTATGTTTTTCACTAAATTGTCAGATTGGGAATGAACACTCACCTGAAAGTGAAGGCTGTAATCATGACACATAACCTCAGCATAGTGGATTATGCACTGGGGCAACCTGGTTGCATGCATGACACATTTGCCTTCCAAGGAACAAGAATGTACTGGGATCCTTCAAACTTCATCCCCCCACATCACTGGATCTGGGCAGACTCTGCAGCTTGACAAAAATAGGTTGAATCATGCCACCATCTGGCTGGCCCATTGGACCTCAGGATATGGAGTGTTGCTAAGGAGTTCCAAATCTTGGCCTGACTGGAACATTAGCATGGCACAGGATGCAACATTCAATTTTCCAACCTGATATGCTTGACTGAAGGTATTTGGGGGATACCACAGAAGGATGTTTCCCTCTTTGTCAATCACTGCTGCAAGATACATGATTTCTATGTAAGTCAAAAGGTCTGCATTGGCCTTTGTATCCTGCATGACTTCAACCACAACTGTGGCAGTCTTAGCCTTTCATATTTCCTGGATAGATTCACTTACTGCATTCACAATATGCTTGGACTATGACTGGTAACATGTGGTCCACTTCACAAGCTATCTGCAACAGAATCAATACATGTGGGAGGGCACATGGGCTGCCCAAGATCTCTTCACACAACCTGGACATCATGTATGCAGAGACAGTGTCTGTCAGATCCATCTTCCAATTACTCAGAAGGTCCTTGGCATATTGTAATGGGGTCATGTTATGCTGGACAAGGGGCAGATAGTTGGACTGAAATTCTGAGATCATTGGTACAGATGGTTAATATGCAGAATTGGTATTTGAATTACAGCACTGACTGGGATCTGATGTATGCTCAAGCATCAGATAGGAAACCCAATCTATCAACAGCCAGCTGATATTGAACTGTTGCTATTCTCCAGTACCATGCATGTATCTGCAATGCAACACCATCTTTACAACCAACAATGTTTGCAGCATTTCTGATGGGCTGGCATCCATTGCAACTATGCAGATCATTCTCAACAATGCCCCATCTCGCTGTTGCCATCTTCATCTGTCATTGGCTTGACAGACCCACTGATGCAGTTTGACAGCATCTGCAATATTAACTACAGGCATACATATTTGTTTCAATTGGAGTCACATTCCCTGGATGAGGGTCCTGATTGGTTTCTGCTGCATTCACCACATCAATGTATGGCCTGCCAATATGTTATGATTCTTGCAATCTCCCTTCCATGGGTCCATCCATTGATTAGGACAACATTTGCCATATCTTCGATGGGCCTGCAAATCAATTCTGACTTGTTCATATGGGCCTGACCATGAGTTGTCCCAGCATCCACAATATATGTATGTGATGGGTCCACTCACAAGTTGTGATGGATGTGAAATCCCTTTTATGGGCCCAACCATTGGTTATGACCATGGCCTGCCCATCAGTTATAACCTGTTCAATATGCCTTGGATGGACCCATCCATATGTTACTGCAGTATCCACCATATATGTGATGGGCCCACTCATAAGTTGTGATGGATGTGACATCCCTTCTACAGGCCCAGCCATTGGTTATGACAACACCCACCATCTATCAGATGGGCCTGCCCATCAGTTGCAATCTGTTCAATATGCCTTGGATGGGCCCATCCATGGGTCATCACAGCATCTGCCATATATGTGATGGGCCCAGTCACAAGTTGTGATGGATGCAACATCCCTTCTATGGGCCCAACCATTTGTTATGATAACATTTACCATTCATATGATTGGCATGCTGATCAGTTGTGACCTGTTCAATATGCCTTTGTTTTGGAGGATGATGAGCTGCAGGATTGTCAAGTCTATAGAAAGGAACTGTAGGTAGGTAAGTAAGTGTTCCAATTGGTTGAAGCTGAGGTGCAGTAAGGAAAAGTAAACTGCTAAGTGTCCGCTTTTGGATTATGTAATGCTGTGCTCGGTGAACCACAACTAAGGTAAAGGTGATAAACTCCAACACTTTGATGGGCCTGTCCATGGGTTGCCACAGCATCTGCCATATATGTGACAGGCCTACTCATAGGTTGTGGTGGATGCACCATCCCTTCTATGGCCCTGGCCATTGGTTATGACAACACCTGCCATCCATATGATGGGCCTGCCCATCTGTTTTGACCTGTTCAATATGCCTTGGATGGGCCCATCCATAGGTTGCTGCAGCATCCACCATATATGTGATGGGCCTGCTCATAAGTTGTGATGGATGCAACATCCCTTCTATGGGCCCAACCATTGGTTGTAACAACACATGTCATGCATATGATGGGTCCACCCATCCATTGCGACCCATTCAATATGCCTTGGACAGACCCATCCATATGTTGCCACAGCATCTGCCATATACAATGGCTCAAAAAACTGACTGCATGTTTGGACATTTTCCACTAAAGTCAGTAATGCCCCATACCACCTAACCTAGGCCCTAACCTATAAGTGTATGAAACAAAGCCCTTACACTTGGCTCTCTATTGGTGCAGGGGTCAAGGGTTTTGGATAAGGTTTGATCAAATGGCAGCCATTTCAAAATGATGACTCATGTGGTCAGTTTTTTGACTTTATATCAATTTATGTATCTAGTACTTTGTATGAACTCCTTTGGCCCCAATTTGTAACTGCTTCAATCCTTCTAGGCATGCTTTCTATTCATTTTTGACACTGCTCCTCATCAATCTTCCCCCACTCCTCCACCACTCTTTCCCACAGTCAGTGAATGCCTGTAGGAGCACTCCCATAACCTGAGGGGCATCTCTTGAGGTGATTCCAAGTATGTTCAATGGGATTAAGGTCTGGATATTGTGCAGGCCAGTCCAGAAGGTTGATTTCCTGTTCTTCCAACCAACTTTTGGCTCTCCTAGAGGTGTGCTTGGGGCCATTATCTTGTTGAAAGATAATGTCATCTTTGGGAATTCCAGAATCTTCCAAGATTTGCAGCAACCCCTGCTCCAAAATGGCTACATACTGTTCAGCATCCATCCACCTTCCACCTCACTCAAAACCCCTGCTTCATTCCACCTTCTGCAGCCCCATACCATCAGTGAACCACTTCCACACTTAACTGTACCCTTGACCTCTCTAGCAATTAGCCCTTCACCCTTCTTTTTCCACACATACTCTTGCCCATCTGACCCAGTCCTATGTATTTAGGTCTCATCTGACCATATAACTCTCTTCCTGTCCTCCACAGTCCAATTCTGGTACTTGAGAGCAAAGGTTAGCCTTCTCTTCTTGTGTACATTAGAAAGCAAGGGCTTCTTTTTCTTGACCACAGCCTTCACAGAGGATTCCTTGAGGGTATTTCACACAGTCTGTGGTAGACAGGAGTATCAATAATTGAATTGATGAATTGAATGGCATGGACAGCATTTTTGGGCTTGCCAATAATGATTTGCTGAGCAGTAGCCCTTTTGTTGGTAGGGGGTAAGCTTTAATGGATGGCCACCACAAAGCCTAGTCCTCTCTGGCTGGAGTTTCTGAAGGACCTGGAATACTGTAGACTACCCTAAGCCAGTTTGGGAAGCAATTTTCCTGGAGGAAAGATCAAGAATGGTGAGAGATATGTTACTCTTTCTTTGAGAAGCAGAGATGGGTTCCATGGTGATGGTGGGGTTTATTTATAATGTCTGACACTCAGTTACATAAAGGTGACATAATAGAACCATTACCAGATATATGTACTAATATTACAGTATGCCAGGGTCAAATATATGTAATTGAAACCTAAAGTCAAAAAACTGACTGCATGAGTCATCATTTTGAAATGGCTGCCATTTGATCAAACCTTATCCAAAACCCTTGACCCCTGCACCAATAGAGAGCCAAGTGTAAGGGCTTTGTTTCATATACTTATAGGTTGGGGCCTAAGTTAGGGGGTATGGGGCAGTGTTGACTTTAGTGGAAAATGTCCAAACATGTGGTCAGTTTTTTGAGCCACTGTATGTGACAGGCCCACTCATTGGATGCAACATCCCTTCTACAGGCCTGACCATTGGTTGTGACAAGACTTGCCATCCATATGACAGGCCTGCCCATCCATTTTGACCCATTCAATATGCCTTGGATGGGCCCATCCATAGGTTGCCACAGCATCTACTATATATGCAACAGCCTGCTTATAAGATAAGTTGTGATGCATTTGATATCCCTTTGACAGGCCCATGAATATATTCCATCACCACTTGGACAGGCCCACTCTTATTTTCTATCAATGGGCTGGCTATTTATTTCCAGGCCTGTCTATATGTTGCAACACTCTGACACATCCAGGAAGGGTTCACTCATAAGTTGTGACATCTGCTGTAACCAAATGGATGGGCCTCCCTTTTATTGATGACAGTGCACATCATGCCACTGATGGGCCCATCTATGTGTCATTCCATCATCTACCTCTTGACAGATGGCTTGCACATACCTTTTATTATCCTGCCCCTCCATGGACCCACATATATGTTGTATTATGCTAACCATGGGACTGCTCATTTGCTGCTGTGACTCTGGGCCTCTTCATGTGTTATGACTTAATTAATTTGATGGGCCTGTGTCAGGCTCTATATGAGTAGGGGTAATTTGGTGCACAGGCTACCCACATCTTGTGACTAAGCAGACTACATGGGGTCCTTGAGCTACACAAAGGTTACCAGTTTGTCTATGAGAGTATTGCTCACTTGCTGTTAGGCATATATATGCATGTCCATGGGCCCATAGCCTACATGAAATGCATGTTGGACTGCATTGTGAGAATTCAGATATACCTGCCACCTGTAAACTGATCATCACTGCTTCACATAGCCATAAGACACACCCTTGCAACCACTGTTTCATCCTTTGGGATGACATTGATACACCCACTGACTATGATATTCCGAGTATGCAGATCATGTTCCATGAATGGGCTTACCAAATTTTGTAATAGATTTTCATATGCATGATGACTGGGAGCAACTGAAGCATGCAGCCAGAACAAAAGTTGCCAAGACTAAGACTGCGAAGAAAGTGATTCTAGATGCTCATGGGGTGCAATTTTCTGTGCTCAATGAGCTCCCAGGCTGGCTTCCCACCTGTCAGTCACCAATTGACTTCATGCACAATTTTTATGGAATGGATTGCCTCATTTCCAACTCCTGTTGTGTTGATACTGACAGCCATCAATAGCACTCATCAAACAGTTTATCTATGATGTAATCACTGCAGGATACCTGCTTGACAGTGTGGGATGGGAATTATATGATGTGACTATTAGGTCAATCATCTGGCCATCGATTGTTGGTCATCTCCCACAAAATGCAAGTATATTATTTTCAGAAGCACATCACTTTCACATATTATTCTAGCTAGACAATGATCATGCCCTTCCAAAAGCTGATCAATGGTGTTGCCTCTCAAACATACTCCCATTTGTCCTGTGGGTTTGTTGGCATGATCCCACAGGCAACATCAGATCATTGGCTCCCTGAATTCCAAGCAACAGCAAGAACCAACTTACATTTCAGTGTAATGTACAAGCAATCTACAAGTTGTCTCTTTACTTGGCAGCCTCTGAATGTATCCTTGCAAGTCAATTTTGGTGGCTGATGTTGAGTGAGGGCAAGCCTACCTCCAGCTTTACTGTCAAGGTCTTCAGTCCCTCAGTGTCCACCAAACAATCAAAAGCCATCTTGCAATGCACTACTCAGTTGTTGTTGTCTTTAAGCATTATGGCCCTGCTTAGGCAACCTGGCTCTTTGGATTTGAATGCTTCAATGGTGTCTTGGAGGATGTAAACCTCAATGGGCATGGTGGCAGAGAGATGGAGTGTTCACTTGCTCACAATTGGATTGAGAAACATAGTTTATATGAGCTAGAAAGTCTGATATACCTGTATTGGAAAACACTGACTTATGTTATGCAGGCTATCTCCCTACCTGAGGAAGCTTCAGCTCAGGAGTGCAGGGTGGTTGAGTGAGTCATCACCCAGAAGGGATCAATAGAGGGACATGGTGCAATCAAATTGCTGGTTTTGTGGCAGGTGTGCTGCTCAACTCATCATCTTTTCCAGCTTCTCATAACTGAGGTGCCAACAGAATCAACTGTTCTCCCACCATGATGCAGCTCAAAAGGATTTTATGACTTACAATGTCTTCAGCATCCAGAAGTTTATAGATTGATCATTTCTTTCCTACAGATGCACTTCTCTGAGCTCTGAGTTTGTGACAACATGACAGCTGATACATCAGGAATGGTGATATTTGCTAATTGCTCTGTTAAAGTTCTCCCCTTTGTCATAAAGGATGGCATCAGAATTGGCTCAGCCACTGCAGCACAACCACCTCTGATCAGTTCGCAGGTGTGGTAATTGACAATACCTGCATTCCATGCAAGTTGGTCTATCACTTCAAAGTACATATCCAATGCCAAGAAGCACCCTTCCACTGTTCAGCTATACAATGAATGGTCTGTGATGAGGAAATACTTGCAATGCCTTGGGATCATTTGTAAGTGATCATTTCCTCAGAATTCTATGTTATGACTGATCAGGCACACAGTCAGTGCACTGAACTTTATGTAACAATTGCATATGCAAATGAGTATAGAGAAATTGAAATCACTCCCTCATCATCACTTCCCTGCACAGCTGTCATCATTCCAATTGCACTGCATCTTGCTAAGCAAACAAAACCACTGTGGGCTGACACTTCCTGTGATTGCATGGGTACTTTTCCCATTTATGTTTTGACTTTTACATCACTTTCTACAGACTGGATTTGATTGTGATGAGGGATGACTCAACTCAGAACTTGACACCATTTGAATTGCAGGAAATGATGTTTTCTACTTGAAGAGGTCATTGACTCCCCCTTGTCCATTGATGAGCTCATCAATTTTCTTCTGTGCAGCCTTCACTGCAATTTTCAACTCAAACTCATTATCTCCAACCTTTTTCTTCTGAATAACCATCCTTTTCCTTAAAAGACCAGTATCTGCCACCTTACCTTGCCCTTTCCTATCTCTTGATAGTTCTTTTGGTTTGTCTTCTCCCCATACAGCCCCACTGGTTGCAACTCTCCCAGCTGTGATCCATGCTGAGTTCTGTTGAGGAGGTTCTGGATTTACCATCCAAGTTCAGACTTGTGTGGCTAAGGACTTTGCCAAAGGTGGGGCTCCAGCTTTCCTTTCTGCTGAACATATTCATGTTCCCACAAACTTGGCTTGATCAGGTCGAGGATCCTTCAGAGCATCAATGGCTGAGAACAGTTTTGAGACCTGCAAACATGCTGGGAGTGATGCCCAAAGAAGATTCTGCCAGTACTGGCACTTACCTTAGGATGTCACCACTCTGGTTCCATTGCCATGTATGCAAGTGACTCTCCAGGTACATGATTTGGATCATCATCATCATCTGACATCACATTCAAAATGAATGCAGTATCATATTTACTGTCTTTCCACTTTGAATTGCATTCCTCTGATTCCTGCTTTCATTTGCATGCATCTAATTTCTTTTTGATGTGTAAGTTCATTTCATCTGTATCTTAGAAATTATTCATAACTCACAGACTGAACATGGGACTTCATTTGTGCATGGCCCAGAACTGTTTCAACCACCTCAACCTCACTCTCTCCAGAGTCACCATCTTCTTCAGTACACTTTCACTTCTTCTTAGCCTTGCAATATTCACCTGCCATTTGCATATAGTTTGAATGTACTGCCTTTGCCAGCTGTACAGGGCCAATTTTATCCACAACCACCTTCATGCCTAGGACCTGCTCAGCTGTTGCTTGCATGTGCTTTATGACCTTCTCAAGACCATCCACATTCACTGACTTGTCCTGCTTTCCAGCTCTCCAGTCAGAGCACAGCAAACTCTTCCCTATGGACTGACCCCTTAGCCAAGTACCTGTAGCTTCCCCAATTCCCATAGGATAGCCTGTTAAGTCTTACTCATCAAGTTTTTGTAGTCCCATGAGCTTCTTGAAGCTCTCTGACATCAAGTCCATTATCAGTTAGTATGAACCAGACCTACAAATAATGAGGACTGCCATACCATAAATGTCTTTGACTTCAGGGCAAGGTTACTTGCTGTCTGTTCAGCATCCTCTGTCATGTATGCATTCTAGAATTATAGTAGCATCTCAGAGTTTTGCTCAGAGCACTTAGAATTTCTCCCCAACCTTTAGAATTAAATTCCAATGTCAACCCACTCAGTAATTATGGTACTATAAATTTTCTGCACCATTATTTTCCACCTCAGTGACTACTTTGTGCACTAAGGTGAGCATAGCTATATTTCCACTTGTTTACTTGGTACTGACATAGCATAGAACTCATACCTTCATTAGGTGATGAGCCCCACTCTCATGCTCTAATTCCAAAAGAGTTATTACACAGCAGCAACACCCACTATGGCAAAAGATGATCATTCCTTACAAGTCCCAACCCTAAATGTGGATGGAAGCAACTGGCTATACTACAAGGCTCAGGTTGAATGGGCCATCAGTTTGAAAGGGCTGATTGGACACCTGACCAGCTTGGATGCGAAACTGGAGGACCCTTCATTGGGAAAAGACTCCTACTGGAAGCCCACAGCCACAGAGCAAACTTATCAGCAAATACCCAGAAAAACTCTGGCAATGGGCAAAGGATGATGGATATGTCAAGCAAGTGATTGCTGTGTCACTCCCAGAATCACTGTTCCTTCAAGTTCTGAAGGAAGAGACTGTGAAGAGTGTGTGGAGTGTCCTCACCAATCTTTTCAAAACTGCTCCCATGTTGTTGCAATCAATCTTTGGAGAAAACTCCAAGAATCTCACTGTGCAGAAAAAGGCAACATCTGTGCTCACTTTGACAAGATGCATGCACTGTGCAAACAACTTGCCACACTTGGACAGTATATCACATATGACAACTTCACAGCCATCATTCTCAGTTCACTTCCCACTTCATATGACTCCAACCTTGCAGCTATGACATCTTCAGCCCTGGTCATGCAAAAGGACCTATCTCTGGACTTCATAATGAAAGTAATTTCCAATGAATATGATAGGCACCAAACTTGGATGAAGAGGGGCAACTCCAGAAACTCTGGAAATTCCAAAGATGCAGCTTACTCAGCAAAGGACAGAAAGAAGTCTACTTGCAAAAATTGTGGAAAGAACAGTCATGCAAAAGACCAATGCTGGGAAGAGGGTGGCAGAAAAGCTGGGCAAGCACCCAAGTGGTTCCAGAACAAGGCCAAAGGGAAAAAGAAGGAGAAAGGCTCCAGAAAAGTGGCTACTGCAGCCAGTGCAACAGCCAGCTCAAGCACACAGACCAGCACTGACTCCAAACCTGATGGAGTTTGGCTAGTGCACCCATAGGATGATGATTGGCTCACAGAAATTGTGGTGGAAGAAATTCCAAACCCCCAGGACATTGTTATTGATGAAGAAGATGCATACATGAACACCCTCAATCATGTTCTTCTCACAGGTGGTCTTTTGTAGAGCATTTCATAGGGAGTCTTGGTGCCTAGACAGTGAGTTGATGAGTGTTTTTTGAGCCAAATTGCATGCATAATGGCCTCCCCCCAGAGGTTCTTGGGTAAGCCACTAGCATGAATCATCACTCATACATGCTCAACAAGTGTTCTGTTGAGCCATTCTGCAACTCCATTGTGTTCAGGGGTGTCATGGATGGTTATGCATTGTTCTGTGCCTCAGTATTTCAGATATTCTGAAAATTCTGCAATAAGGTATTCTCCCCCTCAATCTGAGCAAAGTTGCTTGACTTTGGTGTTGAACAGCATGTTCAGCCATGCTTCATAAGCTTTGTATGATTTGAAGGTGTCAGCTTTTGTCTTCTGCAAATACAGGGTGGTGTAACGAGTGTGGTTGTCTGTGAATGACACATAGTACTGGCTGTGGCCTGGGGTTTGGACTGGAGAAGGTCCCCAGAGGTCTCAGTGGACTTTGTCACCAAGGTGTTCATGGCAGGGTAGGTTGCACTCCCCCCCAATGGACTTCTGAGTTGCTTTGGCATATACACATGAATTGCATGTGCCCATGGTGGAATGCACTTTATCCAGCTTAATTCCAGTGATTGTTCCATCCTTCAGCATGTGCTGGATGGCTTCAGGAGCAATGTGGCCAAGCCTGACATGTATCTCCTCCATTGTTAGGGATTCCATGGCCTCAGCTAGGCCTGCAAAGGCATGATGAGCTAGTTTGAGACAGTAGAGCCCTTTTTGCATCAGAATTTTGGCTACTTTCTTTTTCCAAGTGTCAAAAATTTGACAATGCTTGTCCCTGAATAATGCAGCATACCCAGCAACATCAAGTTTGCTAAAGGAAACAAGCATAATTCCCATTTTGGGAGCATAGAGCATGTCCTTGAGTTGAATGTGGGTTTGTTCAGTGCCATTTGGGAGTGAGATTGTGAGGTCACCTTCCCTGATGGCATGGAAGGTGTGGTTATTGGCAGCAGTGATAGGTTTGGGGATGATTGGCTTGTAATTGAGAAATTTACTGTGGTAGGAGGACATATGACATGAAGTGCCTGAGTCAAACAGAATGGTCTCCTCTGTGGAATTTAGGCTTTCACCCAAGCTCTCAAAACTCCCAGTCTGGGGATGTCACGTCAAGGTCCATGACACCTCTGGCTCCAAGCTAGACATGTGAGCCTAAGATAAACACTGGGTAGGTTTTGACCCTGAGAGTGATGGCCACTGCATCTACTGGCCTGACACACATGCAGTTGGAATTGAACAGTGTAGGAAAAGTCCAAGTAGCTGTATAATACAACCTAGATGGCTTAGATAACAGCAATAAAATGAAGGGAAAAAATCACTCATCCCAAGGGATTCTGGACTGTTGAAACTAGAAGGTGGGACCCTGCACTTTATAGCAGTAGTGTTTCATGGTGTGCATGGCATGTTCTGCAGAGTAGTACTGGCAATGCAAGCAGTGCAAGCAGTATATGTAGTTCATGTGCAGCAGTTTGTGAGACATGTGGTGTAGACAAAATGAAAAGGAAACTTGTGGTGACCTTCTGAGTGTCAAAAGGTCTCATTCTGTACCTAAGTACAGGGCTTTACAGTCTAGGAAAACCTGGAACCTAAGTAAGACAAGGTACAAGTAAAGGAAAGCTGCATGACAGCACATACAACATGAGACAGGATGCAACAGGGGCCAAGGGTATACTACTAATGCAAAGGGAACAGAGACCATGGTAAAAGAAAAGAGTCTGAAGGATGGGAAATGACTAGAACATAGCAGTGTGCAAGAGGGAGTGAGGGCTTGGGAAGGTAGTGAGTGAACAGCAGTGGGAGTGAGTGGTCTGTGCATGTAATGATAGTTGCAGAACAGTCAATGATAGGGGCTTACACATCTAGGGAATGCAGAATCAGTCTGGAGATAAGTCCTTTTGCATGACCAGAGCTGAAGATGTCATAGCTGTGAGGTTAGAGTTGTAGGAGGTGGGAAGTGAGCTGAGAATGATGGCTGCAAGGTCATCATCTGTGATAGACTGTCCAAGTGCAGCAAGTTGTTCACACAGTGTATGCATCTTGTCAAAGTGAGTATGGACATTGCCTTTTTCCACACAGCAAGATTCTTGGAGTTTTCTCTGAAGATTGATTGTGACAACATGAGAGCAGTTTTAGAAAAGATCAGTGAGGACACCCCACACACTCTTTGCAGTCTCTTCCTTCAGAACTCAAAGGAACAGTGATTCTGGGAGTGACACAGCAATCACTTGCTTGACATATCCATCATCCTTTGCCCATTGCCAGAGTTTTTCTGGGTATTTGCTGATAAGTTTGCTCTGTGGCTGTGGGCTTCCAGTAGGAGTCTTTTCCTAATGAAGGGTCTGCTGGTTTTGCATCCAAGCCAGTCAGGTGTCCAATCAGCCCTTTCAAACTGATGGCCCATTCAACCTGAGCCTTGTAGTATAGCCAGTTGCTTCCATCCACATTTAGGGTTGGGACTTGTAAGGAATGATCATCTTTCACCATAGTGGGTATTGTTGCTGTGTAATAACTCTTTTGGAATTAGAGCATGAGAGCAGGGCTCATAACCTAATGAAGGTATGAGTTCTCAGTGCACAAAGTAGTCACTCTATGTCAAGTCTGGGCCTACTCTGATCAACTCCAACATGAAACAGGGTCTGGGGAGAGGTTCAGAAGCAAGTCTGACACAATTGAATGGAACTCCAACTAGTGGAGGATCAGCAGGAATGAAGTCCACTGGGACAGAAGTGGAATGGAGTGAGGGCATTGGGCTTAGCTCATGCACTACCCCCTTCCATGATCTCAGCCCTCATATTTCAGAGGAAGAGACCAGATGGAAGATTGGAGATAACTCCAACAGACAGAAGACAGAGAGATACAGGGTAGGAACTTAGGTGATATTCATACTGAAGAACAGCAGAGTACTGTACAGGCTTTTATACCACTATGGAGGTACAGTAACCAGAATTGGAACTGATATATGGAGACTCGTAAATTTTCAAGTGAAAACTTCCTGGATGATGAATGAAGGGAAGATGGAGAACATATGATGGGTAACACAGGACAAACCAAAAAGGAAACAGTCCAGGTGCTGAACCATAAGGTGCATGTGCTGTGGAGTACCTGACTGCACACTGTCAAGGAGAAGTCTGAAGACTGGACTGGCAGGGGTCATGTGACCCACTGGAGAGCAGTCTGCATGGTCCACCAGAAGGCTGGTACCAAGTCTGACAGCAGCCAGGGTGGAGAAGACTTGCAAATGACAGGGGACTGGTGGAGTTGGTGCAGAGTGAGTGGAATGACAGGTGGAGTAGGGTGCAGAGTGAGTGGGGACCTAGGACAAATGCATGGTCATGACACTCTATTAGTACCTAATGAAGGTATGAGTTCTATGCTATGTCAGTACCAAGTAAATGAGTGGAAGTATAGCTATGCTCACCTCAGTGCACAAAATAGTCACTGAGGTGGAAAATAATGGTGCAGAAAATTTATAGTACCATAATTACTAAGCAGGTTGACATTGGAATTTAATTCTGAAGGTCAGGAGAAACTCCAAGCCCTCTGGGCAAAACTCCAAGACACTACCACAACTCTGGAACACATACTCAACACTCCTCTGCTGTCCACTTCTCATAGGCCTTGTTGGCCTCTGCCACAGCTGGCCTGTCCATCACATTGATCCTTGTGTCTACCCCAAGCTCCCATCTGCACTTGACAATAGCATATACAGAGAGTCAGCACCATTGGCCCCAAGTAGAACATGCACTTACCATCCTCTCTTCCCACCAGCACATCCATATGACCCATTCCTCCTGAAGCTGCTCCTTGTCATCCAGTAGGCACTTGGCCTCAGCAACCAAGGCCATGGCTGCAGCTACACATCTCTCCTTCAGTGTAGCCTTCTCCACTTTGGTTGGGTCAGGGGTGGCCACATGTACAAGCTGGGACAGATGAGGGACACAGTTAGTAGCCATGATACAAATGTAATAGGAGTTGATGGAGGGGAAGAATCAAAACAATGTGAAGGTTTGAGCTGCACACTAAAAAATATATACTTAGTGGCCATGAGGCACTCATGTCATCAGTCCAGACATTTTTACATGGTATTCAATGGTCTTCTTGCATTCCTTGGCACCACAATTCCATTGCTTCTATGCAGAATTCACCAGTGTTCTCAAATCCTTGGCACCACAGCTTCTCCATCACCACATGGCATTGTTATTTACATCCTCCATGCCACATGGGTGACCAGGGATGGTCAGCATCTAAGTCCCCTGCAGGTGTAAGGAATCCACATTCCCTAGATGTGTAAGCCCCTATCATTGACTGTTCTGCAACTATCATTACATGCACAGACCACTCACTCCCACTGCTGTTCACTCACTACCTTCCCAAGCCCTCACTCCCTCTTGCACACTGCTATGTTCTAGTCATTTCCCATCCTTCAGACTCTTTTCTTTTACCATGGTCTCTGTTCCCTTTGCATTAGTAGTATACCCTTGGCCCCTGTTGCATCCTGTCTCATGTTGTATGTGCTGTCATGCAGCTTTCCTTTACTTGTACCTTGTCTTACTTAGGTTCCAGGTTTTCCTAGACTGTAAAGCCCTGTACTTAGGTACAGAATGAGACCTTTTGACACTCAGAAGGTCACCACAAGTTTCCTTTTCATTTTGTCTACACCACATGTCTCACAAACTGCTGCACATGAACTACATATACTGCTTGCACTGCTTGCATTGCCAGTACTACTCTGCAGAACATGCCATGCACACCATGAAACACTACTGCTATAAAGTGCAGGGTCCCACCTTCTAGTTTCAACAGTCCAGAATCCCTTGGGATGAGTGATTTTTTCCCTTCATTTTATTGCTGTTATCTAAGCCATCTAGGTTGTATTATACAGCTACTTGGACTTTTCCTACACTGTTCAATTCCAACTGCATGTGTGTCAGGCCAGTAGATGCAGTGGCCATCACTCTCAGGGTCAAAACCTACCCAGTGTTTATCTTAGGCTCACATGTCTAGCTTGGAGCCAGAGGTGTCATGGACCTTGACGTGACATCCCCAGACTGGGAGTTTTGAGAGCTTGGGTGGTCTTTTGTAGAGCATTTCATAGGGAGTCTTGGTGCCTAGACAGTGAGTTGATGAGTGTTTTTTGAGCCAAGTTGCATGCATAATGGCCTCCTTCATGGATGACCACACTCATTACACCACCTTATATTTGCAGAAGGTGAAGGTCGAGACCTTCAAATCATACAAAGCTTATGAAGCATGGCTGAACACACAGTTCAACACCAAAGTCAAGTGACTTCACTCAGATTGAGGGGAGAATACCTTAGTGTGGAATTTTGGAATATCTGAAATCCCAAGGCACAGAATGATGCATAACCATTCATGATACCCCCAAACACAACAGAGTTGCAGATCAGTTCAACAGAACACTCATTGAGTGTGTATGAGCAATGAGTCACACCAGTGGCTTACTGAAGAACCTCTGGGGGGAGGCCATTATGCATGCAACTTGGCTCAAATACCACTTGTCAACTTGCCATCTAGGCACCAAGACTCCCTATGAGATGCTCTACAAGAGACCACCTGACCTCTCAAAAATCCCAGTCTGGGGATGTTGTGTCAAGGTCCATGATACCTCCAGCTCCAAGCTGGACATGTGAGCCTGAGATAAACACTGGGTAGGTTTTGACCCTGAGAGCAATGGCCACTGCATCTACTGGCCTGACACATGAGCAATTGGAATTGAACAGAGTGTCATTTTCAAGCACTGAGATGTGTCCATACCATATGGTGTGCTGCTCAAGGGGAAGCAGGGAAATTCTGACACCTCAAACAGAAATTCCAAAGCCTCAAAACGAAATTCCAAGGCCATGAAGACAGTTGAGTGACCCAGTGAAGCAACCTTGGAAACTCTGAGACCCATTCTGGACCCACTTGGAGAAAATTTTGAAACACCTCTGCCTCAACCTCATTGTTCCACTCACCAGTGCTTCAAATCAGACTATGTTAGGTGCTTATGTGCAGGTGAAGGGACTTGTGATGGACACATCCCTCTTGACTTTGTAAAAGAACTCTGAGAGAATGATAGCAACCCTAATAGCCCAAAATCCTGAGAGAATGGTACCTATGTATTTGATGACAAGCTAGCTGCCAATGAAGATGATGCTAACATCATGTATTCTATGGTGGCAGGGATGGCTGAAGCTGAAGGGCTGGATCCATCTACAGCACATGAGGCAAAATCCCAAGCCGACTGGCTGAAGTGGCAAAATGCCATAAATGTGGAATTACAGAGCCTAGAGGAAGCGCACACCTGGGACATTTGAGTGCACAAAAGGTGCAAATGTCATAGGATGCAAATGTGTCTTTAAGATCAAACACAATGCCACAGGAGAAATTGAGAAGTATAAGGCTCACCAAGTCACTAAGGGCTACTCTCAGATACAGGGCATCGACTACAATGAAACCTATGCTCCTGTTTCAAGACTTGCATCACTTCACACTATAATCACAGTTGCTGCATGCAATGACTGGGACATTGATGTCTTCAATTTCCCCTTGGAATTCTTAAATGGCATACTCAGAGATGGAAAAGACATCCACATGGAGCTCCCTGAGGGCTACACTGTAGGGCAGAATTTTTCCTGCCCAGTTGGGAAGCTAAATGTTGCACTGTATGGCTCAAAACAAGGCACACTTCAGTGGTACCAGAAGCTATGTGCTACCCTTGCAGATCTTGGACTTACCAGAGCTCATGCAGACTGGGGAGTATTCTATGGTTGCATTGGATCAGAAATCCTCATTCTTGCCAGCCACCTTGATGACTGCACTGTAACAGGCAGTTCCCCATCATTAATCTGCTTGTCTACACAGGAGATCAGCACTTGCTTTAAAATCTCTGACATAGGGCCCATCAGTTGGCTACTCAGAATGAAGGTGATGCAGAATAGAGAAGCCTGCACCATATCCTTATTGCAGCAGTCCTACATTGAGGTCATTCTGGCAAAGTATAACCTTGCTGACTGCAAGCCTGCACAATTCCAATGGACCCCAGCCCAGAATCAAACTCTCTCATGGAGAAATTCCACAGCCAGCTGAAGAAGCTGCACACATGAAAAACATACCCTACCATGCCACTGTAGGCTCCCTCATGCACCTTGCTGTTGGAACATGCCCAGACATCACATTTGCTGTCTCCACAGTTGTGCAGTTCAATAATGCACCCAACATGACTCACTGGGAAGCTGTAAAATGGATCTACAGGTATATCACAGGCACAAAAGCACTCACTTTGACATTCAGGAATACAGAATGAGGCCTCAAGGGCTATACCAGTGCAGATGGAGCTTTTCAGGAGCATCAATGGGCAATCAGTGGGTATGCATATTTACTGGATGGAGGAGCTATCAGTTGGGCTTTGTGGAAACAAGAACTTGTCACATGCTCCACTACAGAAGCAGAGTATGTTGCAGTGACTCATGCAGCCAAAGAAGGCTTATGGCTTCAATGACTCATTGGGGAAGTTTTCTGCCCACTCAAATACCCTATCCCACTGTATTCCGACAGCCAATCCACCATTGTACTCACCAAAGATGGCAGCTACCCATGCTCACACAAAGCATATCAACATATGATACCATTTCATTCATTTTGCTGTGGAAAATCATTCATTTCATTTAACTTATTGTCCTACTGATGACATGGTTGCTGATACCCTTGCCAAACCTTTACTGAGCATCAAGGCAAAACATTTCACATCTGCACTTGGACTTCATTCTGTTTGAGGGGGAGTGTTGAGTATGCATTCCAGAGTTATGGTAGCATCTTGAAGTTTTTCCCAGAGGGCTCAGAGTTTCTCCTGACCTTCAGAATTAAATTCCAATGTCAACCCACTTAGTAATTATGGTACTATAAATTTTCTGCACCATTATTTTCCACTGCAGTGACTACTTCATGCACTGAGGTGAGCATAGCTATACTTCCACTTGTTTACTTGGTACTGATGTAGCATAGAACTCATACCTTTGTTAGGTACTAATAGAGTGACTACTTTGTGCACTGAGAACTCATACCTTTGTTAAGGAGATCACCACAGCTGAACACAAACAAGTTGACAAGGATGTGCACATGAGAGAAGAGGCTTCACAGGACATTGTGGAGCAGGGGATGAGTGGCACCACACCAGCTGCAACAGAGAAGATGTCACATGTGGAGGTGGTGGACTCAGCCATGTACAAAAGGTAAGTTCACACCATGCACAGTGCTTCATTGGCTAACACTCAGGGTCCAAAGTGATCATGGCAGACTGTCATGGAGAGCAAGGATGAGGCTGAGCCAAGGGTTGTCATCCTGCCTGGGTCAATCCTGCACAAGGTACCCTGCATGCAGTGTAGAGAGCAGTGTAGGGAATAGGTACTCCCTACTAAGGAGTTTTAATTATTTTATCTTTCTACTGCATTTTCTTGCTTTGATTTACATTAGTGATACTTAAGCTACCTTTGTGGCGCATTTTTGGTAGCCTTAGTCAGCATTTTTTGTGCACTACTGTAGGGTCTACAGTACACAAAAAAAAAAGAGAAAACAAGACAGCAAGACAGCAACAATCAAAGACAGTGATTGATAGACAGTGACAAGCCCTCATTGAGGCACTCCCAGATGACCTCCTGATGCAATCATTCACTCATTTTGCCACTCCATTTGTTTTGCCCAGCTCCAATCCCCTACTTTCACCATTTCCAAGCTCAGAGCCCCTCAGGGTTGAACTGGGCCCAATTCTATCCACCCCTGGGGAGTATCCTACTATCCCCTAGTTTGCTTTTTACTTAACCTACAGCAGAATTCTCCCTGAGGCTGAAATAGGAAACATCAGTAAATTCCACTCTCTCTGTGAAAAGCCCCTATCACTCCAGGCCTTTGGAATTTTTCCCACTCATGACCTCATGTTTCATCCCACCCCCTTTCAGCTTCAGAGTTCTTCCTGACCTCCAGCATGTCCCCTGACCATCAATAAACTGATCCAAAAAATTCTGCATTTGCCCAGAGATGCCAATAAACTGATACAGAATTCTGCATCTGAACCACTGCCCAGCCACACCACCAGTAGTCAATGCCAATTGCCTCTAAAAAACTCTGGTTCCCCCTGTTGCCCAAAATTCTGCAGATCATCCTTCATACCTGTAGGCCCTTCCCTTCTGCAGTTCTGCCCTTCCTGCCAACCCTTGTTCAGGATCACTCATCTTCCTAGGAGCAACTAGGCATCAGTCCAATGCACAGGAGGCATTCCCTAATGCCAAGCAAGTGATCCTGAAGCTAACTAGTCACCCAACAGGATCACTGGAGGGTGGGAGTACACAGAAGCCTGACACATCACCTGACATGTCAACAGTACCCAAGACACCTGCCAAGACAAAAATACCTATGACACATGTCAATAACAGCCCAGATGATGACATCATAGCTGACACACCCAGCATACAGGAACCAACCTCATTGCCTGATGTAGTCATGATGGCAGAACCAGGTTTGGACATATGCAAGGACATATGCCATCAATACCACAGAGATAAATTCTTTGCAGACATTGTTAAACAACCTAAGAACTACAAAAACTTTGAGGTTGACAATGGGCTAATTTACTTGAAGGATAAAGGACAGCAAACACTTTGTATTCCTGATATAAGAATAGGTTCCTGCCACTTATGCAAGATCTTGATCTCACATGCACATTCAATCTTGGCACACCTAGGCCCTGGGAAAACTACCAACTACCTACAAGACAATGTATCATGGAAAGGGATCAATTCAGACATAGGTGAATTCTGCAGATCCTGCACACTATGTCAGACTTCTAAGCCCAGTAATCACCCCAGCTACAGACTATTGGAAACACTTGATGTCCCAACATACCCCTGGGAAACCATTGGAATTGACTTTGTTGACCCCTTGCCAGAATCATATACACTCAATGGAACCTTTGACATGACTCTTGTCATAATCAATTACCTAACTGTCATGGTACACCTTGTACCTAAACAGACTTACTGTGCCAAAGACTTTGCTGAGGTAATGTTTGATAGAGTGTACAAGCATCATGGAATGCCATGGAGCATTATTAGTGACTGAGACTCACTATTTACAAGCACTTTCTGGAATAAACTAAATGAGCTAATGGGGACTGAGCTGAGAATGTCATCAAGCTTTCACCCACAGACAGATGGAATCATTGAGCAGGCCAACTGCACCTTTACTCAGATGCCTACATGCATGCATATCCCCAAACCAGAAGGACTGAGCCTTGAAACTACTGGCAATTGAATTTGCAATGAACTCAGTGTGGTCAGAAACTACTGGGTTTACCCCATTTATGCTAAACTACAAGCAGACACCCCAATCAATGATCTGGGAAGACCACGCTGCCTGTCATGAAGTGCTAGATATCATCAACAACATCACTATGAGTGACAGCTGGGCAACTCCACCAGCTCCATCCACCAATTACTCCTCAGCCTTGAGGACTACTGTCAGGAGGAGCACAAAGACATATAAAAAGCAAACTATGAATACCCAGCCTGCCAGTGCCCCACAACCAGTCATGCACTTCACACCATTTGAACTAGAACATTTCCATGTCATTGCTACAGCCATCCATGATGGCTCATTTGACATCAAACAAGATAAAGTCCCCCCCAGTTATGTTAACTTCTGCATCCTTCATGCAGACAACCCCAATCCATACCTATGCTACCCCCTTCCCCCTGCATTTGGACAGACTCAAACAGAAAAGCCCAAGAGAAGCACCACGTGACATGGCAACAATCAGGTGGGATACCTTACATGGGTTATCTTTGACTGCTTCACAGCACATATGGCCACTCATAAGAGTGCTCCCACACAGGAGAAATGCTGCACTCACCATAGAATAGAACAAGCCAATACGTCTCATGGTGGTCAAAGGTACCACCAACATGAACCTTATGCACCCAAGGGGTGAGGTGGAGGGTGTGAAAATCATGGTCACCCCAAGCAAGGAGGGTAGGCTACTTTCTTCAAGAACCACTCTTGCAATTTCTGCAACCAAACCCTTAATACTGATAACCTCACTAATACCTCTGCTCAGCCCAACATGTCTTTCATGCCTCCAGGTAACCCTTGTGACCCTTTCCATGAATTCAATAACTACTTGGAAAATGTTGATGCTATGTTACAGAACCTGGAAATCAACTCTACTGTCAACAGTTCTCAGAACACAACTGAGACCACTGGTCCATCCACAGGTTGGACCTTCATCTTCATTTTCTCTGTGATTATACTGATGATCTACTTAGCTGCTACTCCAATGGATAGCGCAGTGAGGAACTAATGATTTAACCTTCTTGTCAAAGGTCAGGAAGGTGAATGTAACAATTCATGATTGTACATGACCACTAATGCCTTGGAATACAGTAACTGTTCTTTGTTTCCCTTTGTTTCTCTTTCCTTATATCTCCTTTTTTAGTTAGGCCCTGTTCAGAATACCAGTTGAAAATTGTTGAAAAAAAAGATGTGGAAAATTTCTCTCATGGTGTCATGTGACAAAGGTTGTGGGAAGGTCTCACATGACATATGTTTATGTGAGGATATTGATCTATGTGCTAACCACACAACACTGTCCTTATGGATACCAACACCAATGCTCAATATGAGGTTGCATGCTGACATCATCTCCTGGCCCTACTTTCATGTCTTATTGCCCATGCCTGCTACTACTACCAGCTTTTATTTTTTTCTGCTTCTACACTGATCCCTTATCACACCTCCATCCTCACCAGTGAAGCCTGGGTTTATGAATTGCTAGATGGCCATCTGCAGTGCATCAAGAACAACCTTGGCATTCACAAAGAGCAATTTGAAGCCCTTGTATCCATTCTATGTGACTGCAGTTTTTCTAGAAGCCACTGTGGTATCTCCATTGAAGAACAACTTGTTATCTTTCTCTACTTCTGTGTCACTGGACTTTCCTCTTGACATGTCAGCGAAAGGTTTCAACATACACTGGAAACCATAGTGAAGTAAGTCATATTATTCTTGATCTGAAATAATGGAGCTGTACAGTTTTCAGATATTTCAAACTTGTCCTTGTTGAGTTTTCATCTGATCCTTTCTACTCCTTACAAGTCAAATTCCCCAATTCAACAACCCCCCCATCTGAAACCATCACTTGCAATCCATGTTATATTTTTTTTCAAGACTGCATTGGTGCTGTTGATGGCATGCATATCTGGGCATATGTGCCCCTAGAAGAACAGGCAACTTGGCAGAACTGCAAGGGGTATCTATCTCAAAACTGCCTCTTCATATGCAACTTTGACTTGTGCTTTGCATATGCACTCTGTGGCTGGGATGGCTCAGTTGCTGATGCCACTCTCTGGCATGATGCATATACAAATGACTTGCACATTCCTCTAGGCAAGTATCTGCTGGCTGATGCTGGATTTGGTAGCTGCAATGTGTTGCTTGTACCATACCAGGGCATTCATTACTACTTGAAGGAGTGGCATTACTTGAGACTGAAGTAAGGGCTTGATATCATTACTTCACTTTCAGTCACTGATGACTCATCCCCTCCACTCATCTAGACCATCAAATCCTCAAGAACTGTTTAACCTCTGCCATGCTGCTCTTTGGAACATAGTCGAACAGATATTCAGAGTTCTGAAATGTCAATGGTGTATACTTCAGCTCATGCCAGAATTCAGTCTCAAATACAAGCAAGAATTCCAATGGCACTCTGTGCCTTCCATAACTTTGGTGTAACATTTAACCCTGACATATTCCCCCTCAGTGAAGACATTGATTCCCAGGAAGACAACTATGATAGTCTTCTTCCCAAACTTGGAGATGAGGTGCCAAGTACTGCAGAGAGGCAGCATTGTAGGAATAGGTAATAGAAGAAACCTAGAAATAGTAATTATCAGTAATGGGCAAGTATTTGTGCTTGACCCAAAAGGGAGGTCCTGCATGGAGAAAGAAAGGTGTAGTAAAAAGGTAAAAATGTGAACTAAAATGAAGACTTAGCTCTGGGATGTCTTCCTACTGGTCTAAATGTCTTGCCAGTCCTGCTGGCCCTTTGGGTACTCCCCAAAGTAATAATTCTATCCTCAAAAACTTGCCAAAATGCAAGATGAAATCACCCTACTACTGAGGGCCTGTGACATGGATTTTGTTCTATAGTAAACTGAACTCCCATGAACACAGCACACCACTTAGTCAGCAACACAGCTGCTCACCACCAAGTCCAGTGGTACAAACACAAAAACAAAAGCAAGAAATAAAACACAAGTCCCCCAACCCCTATTTGCTTCCAACCAGGATGACTTCTCCTAGGGAACTCAAACTCATTCCCTATATCTGAGGGGTGGTTTAGAATTCAACCATCCTCAATCACTCTTCTCCTCACACAGACATCCTCACCCTTGCATCTGCTTCCCTCAAACATAGCTCCTCACCCTCTAACTTCTCAAACCTTGCACCTCTGAACACAGCTCCTTCCACCCAGAACCACTGCCTGGCCTCTCAAACATGCACCCTGCTTCTCAAACCCCTCACCCTCCTCACAGACAACCCCTTTGACCCTCAATTACTCCACAGCCCCCAAGTTCCTTGAACTGAATGACCACAGAGGTAACTCTGAGCATGCAAGCAAGTGAGTAATAAATCAAGTGTGGAGCAAGTCAAAGACTGCTTGTTGAGGCACAGTCTTTGCATGAAACAGTAACATGGTGTAACACAGCACTGCAGCTGGTACAGCAGAGGTTGGCCTTTATGAGGCAGTTTGAAGACATATATGTACCTAAAAAAAACTCCTGCTCAGTCATGTATTTACCATCCTTATATGCATATGTGCTCTCAACTCCTGTTGTCCTTAAGACAATCTAACACATAAGAAAAGTGAAAGAAAATTGAAACTAGATGTCAGGGTGAGTAGAATCACCCAAAGACAGGACTTTTGCTATACCATCCTCTTCATTCTCATTTTCACAGCCTCAGCCCTCTGCACATGTGCACACTCAATTCCTTGTACTGCCTTCAGACAGCCATTCTTGCCTCATGCAGCCTTCAGTCTGTGTCAAATGTCATTGTCACTGTCACTCCAATTGCTGCCACTGTTGCTCTTGGTAATGTCACCATCCTTTCTTGCCTTGCAGTTGCCTGGATGTCACTCGCATGCCATTGTGTATAGTCACTTTCTCTAGGATAAAGTAGATGTAAGTGATGTGTTCCGGAATCAAAACAGACCCCTGGGCCATCGAGCCCAACATCTGCACTCATCATGCCTTGTCTCCACTGAACAGCACTTCTAGCCTTGCATGGCCATTGCTCTGCATCCAGTGCTGTTGTCATCATCTCTTGTATTGCAATCATCTGGATGTCAGTCGCTCTTCATCAAATATAGCCATTTCCCCTAGAATAGAGTATCCATAAGTAAAATGCTATGGAATCGAAACAAAACCTTGGGCCATTGAGCCCAGTACCCATGCTTGTAGTGCCTTGTTCCCATCAAATGGCTGTTCTAGCCTCATGTGGCCCTTGATCTGTCCCAAGCATCATTGTTGATGTTCTTTGTACTGCAGTCGCTGTTCATCATAGATAGCTACCTTCCCTAGGGTAAAGCCAGTGTGTTCACAACATCCTGAAGTAAAAATGAAAAGTTGAGCTGTTGAGCTCATTCTGTGTGATCCCAATGGCTCCCTCATGTCACGCTGTGAGTCAAAGTGTGGTTCAGTGGTGAAAACCAACCAAAACCAATACAAAAGACAAAAAGAGCAAGTGTTGGTGTGCCTATGCAGTACCTAGATGGTAGAACCTGTTCTTTGGGAGGGTTTTTGTGAGCTATAACACTCAAAGATGAGTGCTGAAGGTTGGGGGTACTCCTGATGAAGAAGGAGCAGGTGTGTGAGAGAATGTGATAGGGTAGACTGCTGTCAGCCTACAGAAGGATGGATGACAACTTAACTCGATGCTCTGAGCTGCACTGAGCTCAGGGAGGACTTTGAGCAAAGTGGATTGATGATAGATGATAATAAGCAAAGTAGATGATAGCTAGACCCTTAATAAAGTCTCAACTATCAAAGCTGATGGAGGACTTACTGAGTGATGATAAAAATGTGAGCAAGAGGGGCTCTCTGATGTCTTCTTCTCTTTTTTTGCTACCTAAGTACAGTGATTGATATACAGTACAGGGGTGTTGCCCATGGAAAACAAGGTGCAAGCACTTGGTAAGTGATTGGTAGCTGATGAGTAAGGAATGTAAGTGATGGGTGATTGTCTTGGAAAGCATTGGTAAGCATTGGTAAGGATAAGCAAGCCAAAAAGGGGAAGGATCAGTAAGCAAAGTCAAAAGATTGGTAAGTATTGGCAATAGGTGAGTCAAAGACAGTCAAAACATCAAAGTATGAGTCAAGTAATGTCAGGAACTGGGAAAGCATACTGGAATCACATTAGGGGGAGGCTGTGCATGTCACATCTTGAAGAGATTGCTTCTAGGCTGAGCCCATGCACCTGGTTAGGCCATATGAGACAGTCAGCAGAGGCTGACAATTGACTGTCAGTGACAGGCCAGTGGAGGTTGAGCCCATGTATGGCTTGTGCACATGTGTTACATGAGAGCCATGAACCTATTGTCACCTTGTAGTATGGGAGAGCCCAACTGATGAGTGTCACTATGTAGTACAGCTGAGCCTGAGAGGAAATGTTGTCATGAGGAATGGTGCAGCTGTGGTTTGAATTGTCATTGTCAGTTACAAGCAGGTTGGGGAGTAAGTGTCATCATGGACTATGGGAGAGCCCAATAAATGCATGTCACCATAGCATACAGCTGAGCCCAAGAGTAGGAGTCATTATGGAGAATGGCTGGGCAGAGGTTAGAATTGTCATCATGGGGTACAAGCCAGCTGTGGGATTAGGGTGCAGCCACTGCAATATGAGTAGTCCCAGGTAGGCCCAGAGTTGGGTGTCCCCAGAAGGTATGGATGGGCTCAGCCCCTGAGTTCACCCCTGGCAACACTGTCATGCAAGCCAACCCAACACCAATGCCATGCTAGCCATCCTGGCAACACTGCCATGTGGGCCAGCCCACCACCAATGCCATGCAGGCCATCCTGGGATGAATGCCATGTGAGCTGGGCCAACACCAATGCAATATGAACAGGCCCAATACCAATGCCATGCAGGCCAGCACAACACCAATGCCATGCTGGCTGTCCTGGCATCGATTCCACATGGGCAGACCCAATACCAATGCCATTCAAGGCATCCCAGCACCAATGCAATGTGAGCCAGGCCAACACCAACCCAGGACTAATGCCATGGAAGCTGTCCTGGCTGGCACTGATTTAATGTGAACCGGCACAATGCTAATGCCATGGAAGCCATGCTGGCACCAATGCCACATGCTCTGGCACATCACCACTGCCATAGGGCCATCATGGAAGATGTCCCAGCACCAATGTATTGTGAGCTGGCACTGGCACCATTGGAATGTGTTCCAGCACAACACCAATGCCATGGAAGCTGTCCCAGAACCTATGCCATGTATTCTGGCACATCCCCAATACCATGAGGCCTATTGTGCTGGCCATTCTGGCACCATTGTAATGTGTACCAGAACTGGACCAATGCCATGGAGGCCAGCCTGGCACCAGTTCAATGTATTCCAGCATATCCCCAATGCCACAGGTCCATCATGCAGGCCATCCTGGTACCTGCGTAATGAGTGCTGGCACATCCCCAATGTCATGAGGCCATCATGCAGGCCATTCTGGCACCATTGTAATGTGTTCTGGCACAACACCAATGCCATGGAAGCTGCCCTGTCACCGGTTCCATGTATTCCAGCATATCCACAATGCCATGAGTCCATCATGCAAGCCATTCCAGCACCATTGTAATGTGTTCTGGCACAACACCAATGCCATGGAAGCTGCCCTGGCACTGGTTCCATATATTCCAGCATATCCACAATGCCATGAGTCCATCATGCAAGCCATTCCAGCACCATTATAATGTGTTCTGGCACAACACCAATGCCATGGAAGCAGTCCTGGCACCTATGCCATATGTTCTGGCACATCCCCAATGCCATGAGGCCATCAGTCAAGCTGTCCTGGCACCAATGCCATGAATGCCATCCTGGTGCCAATGCCATGGAGGCCTGCCCAGAAATTATACCATGCCATGCCTGACCTGCCTGACCTCCCAGGAGCAGGTCCACAGTGTATGTACATACTGGTACCAGTACCATGCTGGAGATGCATGTATTACCACAATGGTGGCTCTGGTAATGACCAGAAGACTAGCCAACTACCCAGTACATTTAAACTGTGAATTCAATGCCTTACAGCCTCCAGCAAGCCAGAACAATACCATGAAAGTCACCATCATACTATACAGCAAAAACAATTGAGTTATGCTGGCCAGTCATCATTCAATCATCTAGGGTGAACCATGACTCCATTGGCCCTTAGCACTTGTAACACCATGGCCTTGGTACAGACATCACCATACCAGATTGGTTTTCCAGTATCTGAATCATACAGTAACAACTACCAGTAGTGGTAGCTACTTCTTCCTGGAGATCACATTTTGACAATATAGAATATATTGCTGCATCTAACAAAGTACAAGTACAAAGACAAAAAAACACAAATGGATTGTGAAATGACAAGTACATTGATGTTAGTCAACCTCCATCCTACCTTCCTGTCTGGGTGCTGATCTGACTGCTGGTGGTGGTGGAGTAATAGAGATTGCCAGACCTCCAGCAGGTCCATGCACCGCTTTGACATTTGAAGAAGGTACTTCCAAGCCAGCACCTCCCTTGAATGAAGCCAGGGGGGGTTCAGTGGACTCCTGTCTTGAGCTGCATTGGGATGATTGAACCTCTACAACACCAGTTGCAGTGCCAAGTTCCACCATGACTGGCATGTGAGGTACTGGTGTAGGGTTGGAAGTAGTGTGAAATGGGACCAGAGGATGGTTAAGCATGTCTGGGGCTGGGAATAGGTGATTATGGATAGCATCTACCACCTGATGGAGAGCAGCAAGCTCAGTATGGGTTACTTCTATCTCCTGCCTCATGTCAGCATTCTCCCACTTGAGGATGGTAACCTCTTCCTGATACTTGTCACAATGGCACAGATCACTGGCACCAGTTGTAGTAGTTGGCACTGGAGTGATGGGTGGGTCTGTTGCAATGCTTCTTGCATGAGAATGTGACTGGGATAGCCATGACAGAGTAATAATTTCCACTACTTGATAGAAATATTAGTTCAACTGCTTAGCAAAAAACATAGGACTGTGAATAACTTACTGGGGCAGCCAGTCCATGGGCCAGGAGATGAATGACAGCTTGTGACTTTGGATGGACTGGTGGATTGATTTTGGCTTGATGCCCTTTGATGTTTGGCTTGTTGACCAGTTGATGGAGCTGGTGCAGCCAGCATTGAAGTGGTGGGAAGGCCAGCAATGTCTTCTGGGGATCGTTCCCAGTGAGGCCTTGAATGGGAGGCTTTTTGCTGCATCTCAGACTTGTCTCCCCTCCCCTTGAACAAGCTGCATGAGTATTTTGTACAGTGGCATTGCCAGCATGCCCTGCCAGCTAGCACCATACAGGGCCAACTCCTGTCCTGGCATCTCACACACTGCTCAGCTTCCAGCACTACCTCCCAGGACTCAGGAGGGTTGTTGATGTTTCACTGGTCCTGCACATCCTCATCAACTGCTGGTTTCACCTTCTTCATTGGTCTCCTTGACTGGCTCCTGGCCTCTACTAGTCTGATCACTGGCATTGACAGGCTTGGCTGCTGGCCAGCCATGTCTTGACTGGCTACAGCCCCGTGCCTTCTCCCTGTTCTGATCCTCCTCATTTCCTGGCTTCTGCATCACAACTCCAGTGGTCCTAGCCATAGTTTCTGTGGGTGCATCTTTGGATCCCATATCAGTGGTCTACCCAATTGCCATCCTCAGAATTAGTGCTCACCCAGATGCTGAATCCTTTGAGCCTCATCCATACCCAACTCTTTCCCCTTCCCCTTATCCACTGGCTGTGCCTGGTGCTTGGCCCTCAATGAAGGCCCAGTAAGCTCCTCCATGACCTTGTAATATGGGTGAGACTTAGGCTGGTGATGAAGGCAATACCATGCATGATCCTTCACATCAGCCTCTCGTGTTGTCATCATCTGGTTGAAAGGTGGCCATGTCTGCATGGCAAAGATTGTTGCTGGGTCAACCATGTGCATATCAATAGCAATAAGATGCAGAGGGATCTTGAATGCTGGGGGTAGATGTTCAACAACCATGCAGACCATGCCCTACATAGATTTCAGGAATGGATATCATGGCTGCGATTTCACTTACCAGCTGGGCCCACACAAGCTGAGCTGCTTTGCCCCAGTGCTTAGTGTCCTGGCCCCAAAGTCTTCTCAGTGCCTGCATTGTAACCCTGGCAGCCTCCTCAACCATCCACTTGGCATTTTCAGCAGTGATGACTGGCTGGATGTTGTTGGTTGATTGTGCCAGGATGAAGGTGCTGGTGTTGGCAGTAGACATAGTGCTGTTAAAGCTTTGGTGTGCAGGTGGTGGGTGCTTGAGTGGTGTGGTGAATTCACCAGCTAGCATACACCATTCAACAGGCTTACATAAGCACAATACAAATGCTCACTCCAGTGATGCTGTGATTTACAATAGTCAATGTACTGGTTTAACCATTGAACATATTTTGGTGGGAGTAATGTATGGCAGTTGACAGTCATTCCACTAAGTGCCCATTTCCATTATGTATGCACTTGCACATCCTGCATGATGACTGGTGAAAAAATATTGTGTAATACAATCTTATCACTGGTACTGAAATCATTCTCAAACATCAGTGTAATCCCCACAGCACCTACAATGTTTTGAATTTTCATATGGCTCCCAGAAATGTTAGATTCAGTTCCAGCAGTCCAGATAAACTCTGTAAGTCAACCAGTCCAAGGACCATTACTTCTAATGACTGTGTGCAGTAATTCTGTCATGCCATGATATGCAGTGGCTTGCATCTCTCAATGAGGATGAGGAAATGTTTACTGAAGATGACCTGCTGGATGCTCCATCATCCCCATTATGCAAGCCACCTTTTGAGCTGTCCCCAGCTCAAACAACACACACAACTGGAATGGAACCCTCCTTCCAGTCCTCTGGTTTGCCCAGATCACCTTTGATAGAGCCAGCATGGGAGTCATTGGCACCATCTCCCTCCTCTAGCAGCCCATTGGTTGAGCCTCCTTGAGACTCCATATCAACATGCCTCTCTGACCGCACCCCATTACTTGAGCCAGCATGGGACAAATCACCACTGCCTGTTGCCCCAGTTACACCATTGCACAAGCCACCTTGGGGGTCACCCTGACCATTCCAGTCCCCACTGGTCAGTCCTTTACAAGAACCAGCATTTCTGTCACCTGCTGCCACAAGATCATCAGCTTACATCTACCCAACTCATGCAGCTGGCCAATCATCATGACCACTCATCCTATTGCCTGAGCCCCAATTTCAGTCCTTAACTCCCTCTGTGTCACCAGCCTGTCGCAATCCTATCCCAGTTCCCAGCCCAACACCATTTGCATTGCCTGGTGGCAATTTCCCTGGTCCTTGTCAACCTATGGACCTTTCAGACACTCCTGCATCATTCAGCTCCACATCAATACCACCAGCTAGATCCCCATCACTGGTGCCAAACCCATTGTCGCATTCAGAGCTTTTAGCAGTCTCCCAGGAGTTCACCATACAGCTGGGAGTTGATACTCCACAAACCAAGTGTAAGTCCAGAAGTTCCTATGCAACCATAGCTAAACATGTCTACCAGTTCAAATGTCAAGGTGGATCTCCAGTATCATGGCTAGGAGTGGGGCACATCAGCCAGACATCAATGCTGCACATGATGCCAATCTGATCACTGCATATAGGTATTATGCCAATACCCTGGTGGATGCAACCAGGGAGTGGCAATCACATGTTGAGCAGTATGCCATGCTTACCAGATTCTGGCAACAGTTAGCAGATCTTCTGGAGGAAGAGCTGGCAGGTGTAGGCTACCATCTTGAACCAGACCAGCTTTAATTTGTATATTTAACTCATTTCAATGAACATTATGTTGAATGGAATTGGAGAAGTGCACAAATTGGCCACAATTGGATTATGACAGTGGGTTATGGTACATGGTAGCTATGGGGCCAGTAATTCACCAGTGATTCTTGCACTGTGCACTATATATGGTTGTCACCAGTCTACTAGAAAACAGTAGGTACTGGCCTCAATTCTACCTTCACCTCCTCATGGTTGGAGTAGGATAATTATCATCTGGCTGCTGTGGGGGCCTACAATTCCACTCTGGGTGACAAGCCACACCATCCTCTTCTGCTTGATCCAACAGTTCATCTTCCCTGTCCATTTCACAGCATCTAGGGCTGGCATTCAAATTCCTACCCACTAGATCAACTCCTGACATAGATAAGTGTGTGTAATTGTGTTATGGATGTATACCTGCAATCATTAGGTAATATGACCATCTTATCATTCTGGGCTGCTGTAGAATGCTGTAATGAGAGGATTAACCAAGTGTGCATGGAAACTGACCATTGGATCTGATTCTTGGCTTGGGCTTGGGCTTCCTTGCAGTTGAATTGCCACCATCATTGGCATGATTGTCTGATACAATTCTATCAGCAATATTCATTGTCGCTGGATACCACTTACCAGCTGGCTTGGGGTATGCAGTAGCCATATTGCACTGGTCTGATGTGGACTGGTTCTGTCATCTGTTGTCCTCCTGTGCATTGGATGTTCCAGTGGGATGATCTTCAGCACACAATTCCAAGGCCATGTTAGGGTTACCAGTAAAGAATCTGACCAGCTCTGACATACCATCTATCTGTTGCCATTTGGTGGAAGGTTTTGTGGGAGGAGCTGGTTCCTCCTCTGAGTGATGTCTGTAGTTGGAGCCATCAATGGAATTTACTTAATGTGTGATCAGTTATGTATATCCAAATTGATCATGACCTCACCTTCTGTCCAGGGTCTCTTCCCTTTGGCTTTGTCTGACCAGTGTTGGTGTTTGGTGACCAGCTCCTCCAGGGAACCATCCTGAGATCTCCACCTTCGGAACCAGAAGACATCTTCTGGGTGCTCCTGCTGTTGCTCCTTCCAGAACTCCAAGGTTTCAGTTAGTTCATGATGTGTCAGCCTGGTGGGCTCTTTGAATGGGATATTGGGAGGAAGATACTTGGAAGACACATAGGATGCCCAGTTGTCAGCTATTGCAGCCCAAGGTACATTGGCATTTGTCTTCCCACAAGCCAAGCCTGTGTTTAGATGTTAGTAACTCATTGACCATGGAAGTTGGCATGTACAATAATGGCCAGTTATGAACACCCTCATGATGTCCTTTAATTCTGGTGTCTGTAAGTCCAAGAGATTTGGAAGAATTGGCATGCCATCATCATTGGTGGACAGGGAGAACTGAGACTGCTTTTTTCCTTTCTGTGCTTTTACTGTGGTTTGACTGGCCTCATCCTCTCCACTGCCATCCTCCATACCATTGGCCCCAAAGGCCTTCTTTGCATAGGCTGACCACTTTCCATGAAGGTCTTCCCAATCCAAATAGAGCTCTCCATCACCCAGCTTGTCATTGAAGTCATTCCTACACCAGTCAGATATGGTGAAGCCTGTCAGGAAAGCACTCACACTCCAACCATCACTTTGCCTTCCTTATCCTTCCATGCTGACATGATCACCACTCTCATCCCACACTGCTTCCACATGTCATATGCAAACTGTTTTGCATACTTCCAGCCCTTACTTGTTGCCACCCCGCATTTAAGTTAGTATTGCCCATGGGAGAACTTGGATGCTTACTCTGCCTGGGCTTCGGGTGGCAGCTTTCTCTCATTCCACTCTTTTGCCAAACAGGCTGCCTGGTCCAATTCAGCCTTGGTCAATGACTGGACTACCTTCTGAATGGCTGGCTGATAGTGTTTGATCATAGCCAATGTCCTGGGATGTATTCCAGCCTTCACAAGTACTTGCTGGATATCCTTCTTATGCTGCAGCTTGATCACCTTTAGGGCCATCCATTTGGAGCCATACTTGACCAGGGCCTTCTGTGCATGGGACTGACTGTTGTTATACATCCAGTTCTTGATCACCTGTAAAATATACTTAACATGACTGCAAGCACATCAAAACCATCAAGCTTACTGTCTGTTTTCTATTCCATTCATTTTGTTTGAGGCTCTTGTTGGCATCCAGCCATTTGATTTTGTTCTACATGCCCTCCATCAGTGAGACCCTTTTGTTCATGTCAGCTTCCTTCCAATCATTTAGACCATTTTGGAGGATTTGAAGTTTGTCCAGTCTCAGCTTTCCCAGTGCAGATTTTGTTGTCTCTGTGCTATCCAAGCTAGATTCCTCATTGGAGGAAAAGTCCTCCTCATCTGAGGTATTAACACAATTAGTACTGTGATCACTGCTGGCCATTCTGAATGTTGGAGAAGGTGTTGGGGTTGGTTAGTTGCAGGTAATGTTACCCTCTGTTGAAAGAAAATTTGGAGTCTGTTCCTCATAGTTACCATCACCCATTCTTGAATAAAGTTCCAGGGGCCAAGTAATGTTCTGGTCATGATACATACCCATTGTTAGTATGGTCTTGTTCCAGTCAATCAGTACCATGGCCAAACATGGTAAGCTGATTCATCTATCATCCAGTCTGCTACTATGTATAGATAAAGTATAGTTTGATCTTGATTGGATCTTCTGACATTGATTCCAAGATCCAACTCAAATCATAGTCATGCCAGGCATCACAATGAGGCATGTATGGCTGAGGCCTGCAGACATCCTGCAAGGACTTGATACTAGACATGGGCAAGTCACAAATCACCCAAGCTGCAGTGGCCACCCTGGTAACCCATGTCACTTGGAAAAAGGTGAAAACAACCAGGGGATCCAAAGAAAAGATGGTCAAGTTTACTCTGAGAAAGAAGGCAAGATATGCAACTGGCCAAAGCAACAAATCACCTACTAGGGCAGGATCTTCAAGCATCCAGGAACCCAATTTAGTCCAGGGTAATGATGCTGACCTATATTGCTACATGGATGATGCATCACCACTGAGGACATCAAGAATTCCAAAAAGCCAGGTGTGCATTATCAAACATCCCAGTGTTGGCAATGTGTGCTTTATGGTATTACAGAACAGTTATCTGGAAGAGTGGCTGCCCTATAAGAGTAGATACCTGTCTGTGCTCCTGGACATGGAGGCCCTGCCTGATGTCATGGCTTGTTTTGTGTGTAAAGCAGAAGGGGCACCATATAGATGCATGGACTGTGCTCATCACCCATTGTCTTGTAAAACATGTTGCATCAAGCAACACAAACTCAGACCATTCCATTGGGTACAAAAATGGAATGGAAGATTCTTTGAAGACTTCACTCTACAGCTGGTGAGTTCTGGCTTCAACCCATCATCTGTGATGACTGATATCATAGGTTGGTTTGGTGCTACACTTGGGCCATGCTGGAGCACCATGCCTGGCAGGGGAAGGTTCTTGGGAGGATGCTGCCAGCCATGTAGATGAAGAGTGGGAGGACATCAAGGAGAGTCAACGACTGGCACATCTCAACCCACCAGATGATAGAAACTATCTGACAGTTGTGGACACTGGCAGCATGCACTTTTGCAATGTGCAGTATTGCAACTGCCCTGGGTCTGAGGATTCACATCTTTGGCTTACCATGGCCAGCCTATTCCTGGCTACAACTAAGGCACCAAGGACAGCTTTGACTTTCCAGGTGCTGGATGACTTCATCAGGGACAATGTTGAATGTGGAACCTCTGCCATGAACTATTATAGCAAACTTCAGAGAGTCACCTCAAGCACATTTCCTCACCTAGTGCTGGTGAGTGTGATCACCCCTGGCCTACCATATGCCACATTGCTTATGCTGGTCAAAGAATAGGTATAGGGAATTGCTCAGGGTGTCAAGAATGTGGAGGCTCCTAAAGCTGTTGAAATGGCAGGGATTCCATCAACAGTTGCCTGATCCCTGGGCCAGTGAACTTGTCCTCTTCTGCCCTGCCTGTCCCCAGCCAGGGATCAATGTACCAGATCAGGATATCAATCTCTCTGAGTCTGTATTCTATTCATTATTGCAAAGGCATTGTTAGCCTGACTTGTGTAGCTGCCAGTTTGCTAGGACCTTTGTGATGGATGGCAACTTCAAGGCTGAGCATATGCTGCCCAAGAATGCTGCTGAAGAGGTCTGGCTCATGGATGGAAATGGCTTCATGGTCACATCAGCTCCATACAAGGAATATTTGACTGGGACCATAAATTGAATAGAAGTTGGTGCACCATGATCTCTCCAAAGGCACCAGACTGATTGCATCATGCAGAAATCTGACTGCAATAACCACTGGGCTGTTAATCAAGCAAATGCACAAAGGAATAAGTTGGAATTGACTGGGATTGGTGGATGTGCCTGTGTGAGGCATGGCTGTTTTGTACCTCATGCAATGGTTGACTTTCAGAAGGGAGAGCAGCATGCACCAATTCATAGTCCCTGGTCATGACTAACAATATAGCAGGCAGGTCAATATGGATTATGCTCTGGTCCATGCCATGCACCATGGATTGGACCCCTGGCAACCAGTCATAACCTTTTATGACATCAATTGTCAGTATAGCAAGAACTTGGCCCACCAGCTTGAGGAAAATAGATATCTCTCTCTGCCTTTTGGATTACAGATTCAGCCCAACATTGGACTATGGCATGTCCATGGCCATCAGACAGAGTGCTTCACCAGATATGCTCCAAACTTTATTCTGGGTGCCAGCCAGGTGGATGGTGAAATCATGGAGACCCTCTGGTCTTCTCTCAACATAATCTCACCATCAGCCCAGGGAATGGTGACAGCACACTGTCAGGAGTTGCTGGACTTCCAAATGAATGATAGTAACTTCCTCAAAATGATATGGATGTGTATGTCATCACAGTACATGGTTGACCATCACTTGATTACTTGCACATAGCATCGGCATTGAAACAGATGTTCAAGGTTGCCAAGCAGTCATTAGCAACAATCCAAGATAAATTCAATGAGTTGGATAGCAAGGTACTGGATGGCTTGCATCAGTTATGGGTGGAACAAGAACTTGTGGCACAGTCATGCCAGCAGAATACTCCACAGGCCATGGACATATATGAAGTCTGGCTGGAGAAGGGTAAGGGGGCCAACTGTATCGTCTGTCCCATAACTTACATACATCATGGTAGCACCCACCATGAAAGCCATTGAGATTGACCTAATCCATAACAACCATTCATTCAGCAGCTCATGTGGTTCAGCTACTTGGATTGCACAGGCATTAAAGGTTGAGCAGGCTCAAATAGTGCTTGCTATGGATACATGACAGATGGACCCCAGGGCAACAGAGGCAGACTGGTTGTTGATTTCATGCCAGCAAGACTGGTTGCAATCACAGATTGATGCACTAGTACATGGAGCAGCCCAGTTCATTGGAAATGACTGGCAAGTTAACCCCAGGCAAAGGCCCAGAAGTATAGCCCCATTCGACAGGGACAGCAACAACAAAACTGATGATCTGTTCCTCCCTGATTATCCTGGTCACCAGGAGGTCAGCAATGTTCCACTGCCATCATATATCAGAGTACAGTATTTCCATGACATTGGCCTTGGCAGTCTTGTGGAAGAGGAAATACATCTGAGACAGGGCCAGGCAAATGATGCATTGCATGAATTGCATCTGGACCTTGTGGACAAGGCTGTGAGAGGGTGATGGTGTGGGGGACTTTTGCTTATGCTTATCTTTCAGCCTCTGAGAGGCTCTGCACTCATTCACAGTCCCTCCTGCTTGTCTCTTGCCCTTATCACATCCCTTGCCCTTGCTACTCACCCCACCACCATGATGACCTCCTCCAATGCTATCATCTCCCTCTCCCTGTGCCTTTCCCTTGACTTTATCTGCAGCACTGCCTTGCAGATGTTCTTTGTATGTGTATCTGACTGTTTGAAGTTAGAATGCAGTAGATGGGGAAAGACAGTATCCCCATGCTTACAGTCAGCGTCCTCATCCTCCACTGGATCATAGAAGTCTGCTATCACATAGATCAGTCTCCATGCCACATCCACAGTCTTCATGTTCTCATCCATTTTGAACTGAGTCCAGCTCCCATACCACATCCCACCCAGGGAGTGCTCATGGAGAACCCAGTCTTTGGTATAAGTATGTGAATAGCAGCAAAAGGATACAAGGAAATTGAAACACTTACCAACCTCTGCAATGCTGGTGCAGTTGATGTTGTGGTCATTGTTGCATCTATAATTCCTCACCTGGGCTGGTTCATGGTGCTGCATGAAATATTCTATCAATAAGTAGTTGTTGAATGTTGGACTGTGCCAATCAAGGTGTGATCTCTGCATTTGACTTTCTTTGCCTCTGCAACTACTTGAACAAAAACCCTGTTCATATATGTGAGGATCATGGTCAGATTCTGCACCAGCAGCTCTTCCACCTCCACCTCCTTCTTGGAGTGAAGCACCAGCTGGATCACCTTTTCTCTCCAGGTGAAAGCCTGAATAGGCTTGTTGTAGTGATGGGGGAGCTCCATGACAACTTTATTGGCAGCATTGGTGACCTGGCATGGTCAGATGGACCCTTTGGAGCCTCCTGGAGCCAACCTAACATGCCAATCTTTTTCCAACAAGGCTTTGGGATTGTGGATGAATCTGAGGGAGGACAGGTAGTACTGGGTAGCCATGGTAGTAGTCAAGAACATTATTCAGACAGCATAAGGTGGTAGAAGCCTTTGCAAACACAGGTATTGGAGGTATATGATAAGTTTCAGTATGGCCACCTGACTTCCCCCAGTCTACATTTTGCTAGACAATGTTTGTCATTGTTTGGCATGTCACAACAACCTTTACTGATGTTAGTAAGACTGCCCAAGGTGTTGGAAGCATGGCGAACACAGGTTCTGGTGGTATATGATAAGTTGCAGTATGACCACCTGACTTCCTCCTCTCCATATATTTGTTCTTTGTTGTTCTCTTCTGTGCTCTTTCTCTCTGTCTGCTTATGATTGCTTCTGAAAGTGTGTTCCATGGCCAGGCCTACCACATGGGCAATGGCCTACCAGACCCTAGGGACACTCTGCTATGAAACTTGGATCAATGCCAGCATCCTCAACTTTCATCTCCTGTCCCAATGGTATGCTGTCCAGGGCAGGATGCATGTCCACTATGCTGACTTGTTCTCTGTCATTCCATCTGTCAGTGGGGGCACCCATGCCTTACCAGATGCACAGGAGATTCAATTTTTTCATCAATGCCATCTCTTTGATTCCCATCCTGCTGATCCATCTGTTCCCATTGCCTTTGTGGTCATGCAAAACAGTCACTTCTTTGTTGCAGTCATTGATTATTGGTTGAACCTTGCATTCATCCTTGGAAGGTGCATTGAACATGTCCCTGAAACCCCCCATCCCTACTATGACCCACTGCACAATGACTGGAACACATGGAATGGCCCTTTCTACTGGACACACATAGCATCTCTTCATGGATTTGGTGCCAGTGACCCAACCCAAGTTGATGTGCAGGTGTACAATTGGTCACAGAATGGTTTTGACTGTGGGCCCATTGCATCCTCTATCATGGAGTCACTCATGAGAGGAGGGCTATCTGGTGATGGCAGGCCTACCATTCACATCCCTCCAATTCCTTGTGGTCATTGTCTCTGCCTTAGAATGCTTGTCATGGTGAAGGAGGGCTGTCAAAGGTGCTGGGAGGACTATCATTACTTGTCTACAACCACCCTTCCCCCTGGCCACATATGGACACAGTGGGATGACACTGAAGCCATTGGTGAAGACATCCTCATGGATGTGGAAAACCAATCATCTGGAGAGCAACATGCTACCATTGTCTGTGAGTTGAATGTCATTGGGGCCAACTGCCTTTGCTGCCAAAGGGGGGATGACTCTGGCAATGTAGTGAACCCTGATGTGCACTCTGATGGTGACTTTCTGACTGACACTGAAGATGAAGGTGAAGACCATCATTTGCCTCAGGATGCCAAGTCTCAGAGTCTCAGGGATCTCCTTTGGCACTACCCATATGTGAGCAGGGCCAGAGCCAGGGATCAACTTCCTCCTCAGGCTGCCCATGGTCATCAAGTTGAAGGGGAATCCACTCCAGATGATCCCCTTGAGATCATCCAGCAATGCAAGCATGTCAAGGACTGGTTGGCTGGAATGATGTACCATTTCCCACATCCAACTCCACCAGTATACCTCCCTGCATACCAGGGTCAACAATGGAAGTGTTTTGATTGCAGGTTTGATGAGTATGAAGGAGGACCTGTCTTGGAAAGCTTGCACCAGGACTGCAACTGCAATGAGATCATGGAGGAGCCCTACTACCAGCCTGGGATGTGGACATCCTTTTGAGATTATGGGTATTGTCTGCTGAGTTCCTCCAACCAGATGTTCTACTTGGGTCCCCTCATCAGATTGTCAGACCATATCCTCCAAGTGGGTGTTCTGGCTAACTATGAGTCTTCTCATCAAATTGGCAACCATGTTACTGGTGAGTGCTCATATTCTGCCCTGGTGCCCTCTTTTGATTGCTTCATTACAGGAAATTACTCTCTTGCCTGGCAGGTGCCCCATCCATCAAGAGTCAATGTGGATGATGTGGTCATACTGGGTGCCTCTCAGATGATCAAGATTGGCTCAAGCACCTCAGAATGTCTTGTGAACACCTTTGTGAATTGGTGGCATGAGGATGGATGACACATCTGCCTGGACCTGGAGCTGGATCACAAGTTGGTGACTCCAGAGGAGTGGGAAGTCACCATGGACATCAACAGTCTCATATGGGTGACACATTCCCTACAGTTCAACACACTGCTGCCCATCTACCTTGGTCCTATTGTTGAGGAGAAGGCTCCTATGCACAAGCACAATCATGTGTACATTGACATCCTTGTGCCTCAGTCAGAGGCAGATTCCAGTGCCATTGGAAGCTGTACTGAATGGTTGTGAGGGAGTCCATGGCCCTTCTCCAGGTCTCCAGGGTGTGTGAGTGGTTGGGAATGCTCTTCCTTTTGGACCTGGACTTGCATCATGTTTCCCATCTTCCAGAAGTTCAGGATCATGACGAGCTGGAGGTACTCAAGCTGATGGAGGGAAAGTTGAAGAGGGGTGATGGACAACCTGCCTGGCCAAGGATTCCCCCTCTGGACAACATGGAACAATTTCCCATTGGCAGCAGACCAACATGGGCCAAATTGACAAGGACTATCCAACTGCAGCCTTGGTTGATCATGCAGGACTGGAAGTGGTTGGCCCAACTGTCCATTCTGGGGCCAGTGATAGGGAAACTTTTTGTTCTGTTTACCTGTCAACTTTGGATCCAGTTGGATGTGACTTGGCTGACAGGTCCAGAGAGAAAACTGGTGCCAACATCTTTGGAAGATGCCATTCAGAGTTGGACTCTGAACAAGACCTTCAGGACCATATGTGCCTGTGAATTCAAAAGCTTTGCAGAGAGGGTCAATCTGTTTTTCCCACAACCCACAGCAGGACAACCTTCACAGAGGTAGCCATGGAGTGTCTTCTGGATGAAGCCTGGCTATGTTTGGGAGTATCACCAGGAGATGAAGAACAGGACACCCCTGGAGGAGTTTGAGGTCCTGGACCACCTTGGCAGGATATTTGCCATCCTTCAGATGTTACCTGATGTGGCCAAAGGGAGTGACAAGAGTCCTGGGATGACATGGTGGGTGGAGGGTGAGAAGGTGGTTCTGGTGACAAATCCCAAGTTCTACAAGATTGAGGGGATCTCCACTGAGAAGGAACAGCAGCAGGCCAGGAGATGAGCATCTCAAGTGGTAAAGCCCAGGAATGCACTGCAGATGGAGCTCCTGGAGCATGCAGGATATGACAAACTGCTGGCTAGCAAGGCCCTCATCTTAGAAAGGCAGAGGCTGAAAGAGGCACAGACAAAGAAGTCATCCAAGGCAAAGAATGCCTGAGAGCCTCCAGCAAGAAGAGGGAAGGCCTTGCATAGGGTGGAGGGTTAGGGGACCACCTCATAGTGGGAAGCAGAGGGATGGGGGGGGAAGGCAAGGATATGGGTACAGAGGGAGAAAGTGATGAATGCAATGTTGATATAGATTGTGGCTCCCATTCCTGTGGAACTGAATCCCAGTGTTGCCTAGTGTAGTCTGATCAGGTAGCAACATGTTTGGCATCTTGGGATGATACTGGACCCCAACATGAACCCCCCTCTTCAGCTTTGCTCCATCAAAACACTCCAGATCAATCCAGCTGCCCATACCATGTCTGTGCCACTTGTATGACATGGCAGGACCATTTGGATCACACCAGAAAGGACCCTATGTGTCATTCCCCTCCTCTTATCCTGGGGGTGCTAATCCTGTAAAATTTAGGAAGCATGAAAGCTTGTCAGGAATGGTTGTCCTGGAGGGCCTGAAAGTTACAACAGATGATGACAATGGTTGCAGCACTCCTAAGTATCAGAATATCCATGTAAGATATGTTACCCCTCTCCCCATGTTCACTCCATCAAAACAATTTCAGAGATCAAACTGGCTGTCTGAATCATGTCTAACCCATCTGTATGACATTACAAGACCATCAGAATTGCATTACAAAGGTCCCCATATTTGTTTCATTGACATGCCTGATCCCCTCCTTGTACCCCAGGGATGGCAATCTGGTAGCATCAGGAGGGGGTGCCAGCTTGCCAGGGATGGATGTCCTGGGTGTTATCAATGCCACTGAAAACAATGGAAATGATTTCCAGCCTCCAAGAAGTATTTCCAAAGAGATACCACTTCATGGTCTGACCATCCTTCTACCCCCTGTAGATTTTTTTCCCAACTGCCAATTTCATTCAAATTTCACCTGGGACATCCCAATGGACATATCTATTGACTCCCAGAATTATTTCCCCCAAATTATGGTTGGCAGTTTGTAATTATAATTCCCCCAGGGGCTGTATAGTAGTTGGTAGTTGCATTTCAGTTGTCAGTTGTCAGGCACTTGGTGTTTGTAGTCAGTAGTGGTTGCTTGTCACTTGCCAGTATCATCTCTTTCACCAGTCCAGATAAGCAACCAGTCACTTATTTTCTATACTCATACTTGCCAGTTCAGCCTTGGTCCCTTGCCATCTGTAGTCTGTCCATCTTGCTTACCAGTTAGCAGTTGGTAGTCAGTCATCACCAGTTAGTGCTTGTCCTTATCAGTCACTGGTCAGTCTTTCCTTTTTCTCATGTGAGCTTGCTAGTAGCAGTTGTGTTCCTGTTCTAGATAAATGACCAGTTGCTTGTTTTTCCTAGTCCCTGTCACTGTCATATGTACAAATCCCTGCTCTTCTATTCATGTCTGTGAATGCTCATGATACCACATGATCAGGTCAATCAAGTTGCTGTGATGTCCTTGCCTTGGTTGCCTCATCAACCACTTCACATACACTCCACCCTCCCCCCAGCTTTCCCCAAACCTTTTCTCTGCTTCCCTTTGTAACTCCTCATTCTGATAGATCCCATATGCTGCAGGTGCCACCACATCTGCAAACTTGCAGTCCTTGTTCTCCTTCTCTGCCTTCTTGAATTGTGGGTGCACCCTGTCATTTACCTGTGGCACATGGCACATGTAGCAGATCTTTTGGTGGTGCTGCATGTCATACTGCAGCCCTCTTCTCCACTCCCCATATTCACTCCATCCACACCCATCCAGATGTGGGCATTCTCTGATCCCATGTCACTCCATCCCATCTTTCCTCAACACTCTGCACAGACTGCAGCACCCCTCAAAGCTTTCTGATGCTGCCAGTATTTTGTCCCCCTCTTCCAATCATTTCATCTCTTCCTTCCCTCTAATACCAGTGGGCAGCTGTTCTGTCACCTCCAGTGATGCCATGGCTGGCTTCAAGGTCATGTCACTGTAGGTTGCCTGTCTGCCATGGATCTTTGCCAGATGGCTCTTGACTTCTCCCACTCCCAATGGCATTTCACAGACTTGGCATGTCAGGAAATGGAATTCTGCATTCACTGCAAGGTCCAGTGAATTCAGAAAACCATGAGAGATCAGTCCTGGAGATGTGGTCAATGGCAAGTGTGGCTGCAGGGTCCTTTGTCCTGAAGATGGCACAACATTGCCAGTGTTTTGTTTGTGGGCTTGGATTGCTGACTGAAGGAACTTGAGTCTGGTTGTGAGCAAGTTGACTCTGATAGACTCACCATGAGAGATGGCAATGGTGGTGCTGGTGCTGGTGCTGGTGCTGGTGCTTGAGGGGATTTTGGGGGAGGGACTGACTTGTGGGCTGTAGGTGACACCATCCTTACATTGCCCTGGAATGGTTACCCAGACCTTGGATAAGTGACCAGTCACTTATTTGTGGGAAAGCAATGACACTCACTGCTGGTGGAGGGGGTGAATGCATAATTTCATCTTGTGGAATCAACTGGTGAGTTTTGTGGGTAGGGGGAGAGCAGAAGGCTACTCAAGTTAGCCTAGACACAAAACTTGGACATGAAATGATGAAGTCTTTATTAGATACTAACCTAGACACAAAACTGTGTAGGTAGTGAGTACAGAAAAGTATACTGTAGTGGTGAAAAGACACTGTACCTCAGACTTGAAATGACAAAGTCTGAGGTGTAAGGTAAGATGAAGTGTAAGCTAAGTACCTAACATATTACCTAATCAACTCAGTGTAAACAGGATGGCACACTGTGCACCAACAGTGAGGGGATGGGATCTGACACAAATCCTTGGCTATCTGTTTCCCTGTTTAGCACTGTGGGGTGTGGATAGACAGATGCAACACATCTACTCACTGGGGATCCCCTGTG
This sequence comes from Pisolithus orientalis, assembly GCF_024613125.1. Classification (NCBI taxonomy): domain Eukaryota; kingdom Fungi; phylum Basidiomycota; class Agaricomycetes; order Boletales; family Pisolithaceae; genus Pisolithus; species Pisolithus orientalis. Next base: position 24,947 of record NW_026260861.1, on the reverse strand, counting down.
ATGGAACTGGTGTGCCATGACCACACATCACTCCCTTGTCACCAATGGCCATAAGCTTGGTACTCACATCTCTGCTGTCACTCTCACTGATATCATCATGCTATAATGACATTGGGCAGAATAAGTGACCAGTCACTTATTCTGGCTTGGGCCAGTCACTTACCAAGTGCTTGCTGGTCCTGCTGGGACCACCTGCATTACTCTCCTCCTCATGGGTCTGGGATGGTGATGTCATGGGTGGCTGATCACTTTCTCCTCAGAATTGCACTCACCAAGTCCCTGCTGGATCCAGCTTCCATCCCTTGCTCATGGAGTTGCTTATTTTTCTGGTTGGTAAAGCCACTCACCAAGTCAAGTTTCCCCATGGATGGATCACCCTGAATTACATGCTCAGATTTATATCCAAATAAGGAAACAATTTCCCACCACTGCTCACCTGTATTTCTGGCCCTAGCCATCTACTGCCAGCCTTCTTGATGTGAGCTCTGAGACTGTTAGCAAACTTGAAGGGTTTGGGACAACCCATGACAGAACATTGACAGATGAAATTCCCCTTTCCATCCTTTACCACTTCAATTGTCTGGTTGGTATGAGCCAGGTGAATGGTAGCCTTGGAACAGCACTTCTTGCTGTGAGAGATATAAGGATTCTTGGTGGAAAAGGTTTCACCATAGGTTGTACAAGCATAGGTGAGCATGATGAGATGGTGGTGGTAAGGAGAAGAGATGCAAAGCAGAAAATTTCCCACAATCATCTCTATTAATTTGGCCTGCCTACCCTAAACATCCCAATTTGGATGTCCCCATTAGGCAATCCCTCTCAACATGTTGGTGTATTGTGATATTGGCACCCATCCCAAATTTTTGTCCCAACTCAGATAAGCAACTGGCTGCTTATTTGTGAGGGTACTGAGCAACTGTAACTTCCCTAGAGATCATGTAGAGTTGTCACCCCTACTGTTATATCACAAGACCTGGACACATGGGCATGCATGGCATTCAGGGTATGAAAGATAACCTGATGGAAATCCAGGATCTTGTAGCTGTGGGGTTGCCTTCAGTGGCTGTATGGGTTGCCTTCACCCACTATCTAGCTGCCTGCAGTGGTTGCACAAGGTGCCCTCTCAACCTGATAGTCATCTTCTGTCCAGATAAGCAACTGGTTGCTTAATTTTGCTAGTCATGTTCATCAGATCTGTGGTTGGTAGTCAGTAGTCACTACAATGTCTGCTTTTCTGCTAATCACTTGCTAGTCATCTTGTGTCCAGAATAAGCAACTGGTCACTTATTGTCTCTACTGACAGTGACTGTGTTGCTGTGTTGCTTGTCTTTGCCTGCTATGTGGTTGCCTTCATTCAGTGGCTGTGCAGGTTGCCTTCAATGGCTGTGTAGGTTGCCTTCAGGCAACCTTCCTTATTTGGAGGTTGCCCTCAGTGGCTGTGTAGGTTGACTTCACCTGCTATGTGGTCACCTTCAGTGGCTGTGAGGTTGCCCTCAGTGGCTGTACAGTTGCCCTCAGGCAACCTTCCTTATTTGGAGGTTGCCTTCAGTGGCTGTGTAGGTTGCCTTCAGTGGCTATGAGGTTGCCCTCAGTGGCTGTGTAGGTTGCCTTCAGGCAACCTTCCATATAAGGCAAGTTGCCCTCAGAGTCTGGGGCAGGGTCCAGAAAGCATGTTATTAGGTTATGAGCCCTGCTCTCACAGTCCAATTCTGAAAGAGTTATTACACAGCAAGAATACCCACTATGGCAAAAGACAATCATTCCTTACAAGTCCCAACCCTAAATGCAGATGGAAGCAACTGGCTATATTACAAGGCTCAGGTTGAATGGGCTGTCAGTTCAAAAGGGCTGATTAGACACCTGACTGGCTTGGATGCAAAACCAGAGGACCCTTCAGCAGGGAAAGACACCTCCTGGAAGCCCACAGCCACAGAGCAAAAACTTGTTAATGAATACCCAGAAAAACTCTGGCAATGGGCTAAGGACAACAGATATGTCAAGCAAGTGATTGCTGTGTCACTCCTGGAATCATTGTTCCTTCAAGTTCTGAAGGAAGAGACTGCAAAGAGTGTGTGGGGTGTCCTCACTGACCTTTTCCAAAACTGCTCTCACATCATCACAATCAATCTTTGGAGAAAACTCCAAGAGTCCTGCTGTGCAGAAAAAGGCAATGTCTGTGCTCACTTCAACAAGATGCATGCACTGCATGAACAACTTGCTGCACTTGGACAGCCAATCACAGATGATGACTTTGCAGCCATCATCCTCAGTTCACTTCCTGCTTCTTATGACTCCAACCTCACAGCTATGACATCTTCAGCCCTGGTCATGCAAAAGGACCTATCTCCAGACTTCATCATCAAAGTAATTTCCAATGAATATGATAGGCACCAAACATGGACTAAGAGAGGCAATTCTGGAAACTCCAGAAATTCCAAAGATGCAGCCTATTCAGTGAAGGACAGAAAGAAGTCTACCTGTGAAAATTGCAGAAAGAAAGGTCATGTGTGAGACCAATGCTGGGAAGAGGGTGGCAGAAAAGCTGGGCAAGCACCCAAGTGGTTCCAGAACAAAGGAAAAGGGAAAAAGAAGGAGAAAGGCACCAGAAAAGCAGCCACTGCAGCCAGTGCATCAGCCAGCTTGAGTGTGCAGACCAGTGCTGACTCGTAACCTGACAGAGTTTGGCTAGCACACCTGCAGGATGACAACTGGGTAATGGAAATTGCAGAGGAAGAAATTCTGAACCCCCAGGATATCATCATTGACAAAGAAGATGCATATATGAACACCTTCAACCATGCTCTGCTCACAGGTGAAAGCCTAAATTCCACAGAAGAGACCATCCTGTTTGACTCTGGCACTTCATGTCATATGTCCTCCTACTGCAGCAAATTCCTCAATTACAAGCCAATCATACCCAAACCTATCACTGTGGCTGACAATCACACCTTCCATGCCATCAGAAAAGGTGATCTTGCAACCTTGCTCCCAAATGGCACTACCCAGACCTACATTTGACTCAAGGACATGCTCTATGCTCCCAAGATGGGAATTACACTTGTTTCTGTCAGCAAACTTGATGTCACTGGGTATGTGGCATTATTCTGTGACAAGTGTTGTCAAATTTTTGACACTCGGAAAAAGAAAGTAGCTGAAATTCCAATGCAAAAAGGGCTCTACTGCCTCAAATGAGCTTGTCATGCCTTCACAGGCCTAGCCAAGGCCACAGAATCCCTAACCATGGAGGAGATACACATCAGGCTTGGCCATATCACTCCTGAAGCCATCTGGCACATGCTCAAGGATGGCATGATCAGTGGAATTAAACTGGACAAAGCACATTCCACCATGGGCACATGCAACTCATGTGAATATGCCAAAGTGACTCAGAAGCCCATTGGGAAGGAGTGCAACCCACCCTGCCATGAACATCTAGGCAATGAGGTCCACACAGATCTCTGGGGACCTTCTCCAGTCCAAACCCCTAGCCACAGTCAGTACTATGTGTCATTCACAGACAACCACACCTGCTACACCAAGCTGTACCTCCAGAAGACAAAAGCTGAGACCTTCACATCATACAAGGCCTACAAAGCATGGCTGAACACACAGTTCAATACTAAAATCAAGTGACTTCACTCAGATTGTGGGGGCAGAGTATCTTAGTGCAGAATTTTCAGAATATCTGAAATCCCGAGGCACAGAACAACACATAATCATCCATGATACCCCCAAACACAATGGAGTTGCAGAACAACTCAACAGGACACTTGTTGAGTGCATACATGCGATGATTCACACCAGCAGCCTACCCAAGAATCTCTGGGGGGAGGCCATCATGCATGCAACCTGGCTCAAAAACTGCTCATCAACTCACCATCTAGGCACAAAAACTCCCTATGAAATGCTCTACCTAAAGACCACCTGACCTCTCAGAAATTCCAGTCTGGGGATGTCATGTCAAGGTCCATGACACCTCTGGCTCCAAACTAGACATGTGAGCCCAAGACAGACACTGGGTAGGATTTGATCCTGAGAGCAATGGCCACCACATCTACTGGCCAGACACACAAGCAATTGGCATAGAACATAGTGTCATTTTTGAGTGCCAAGATGTGTCCATACCACATGGTGTGCTGCTCAAGGGGGAGCAGGGGAATTCCAATGCCTCAAAACAAAATTCCACAGCTTCACAAGGAACTTCTGAGGCCATGCAGACAGTTCAAGTGACCCACTGAAGCAACTTTGGAAATTCCAAAACTCATTCCAGACCCACTTGGAGAAAATTTCAAAACACCTCCACCTCAACTTCATTGTTCTACTTGCCAGTGCTTTGAATCAGACTATATGAGGCACCTACATGCAGGGGAAGGCACTTGTGATGGGCACATCCCTCTTGACTTTGTAAAGGAGCTCTGAGAGAGGCACAGCAATCCTAACAACCCTAAATTCCTAAGAGAACACCACCTACTGTACTTGATGAAGAACTAACTACTGATGAAGATGACACTAACATCATGTATGCTATGGTGGCAGGGATGGCTGAAGCCGAAAGGGCTGGATCTGTCAACAGTACAGAGGCAAAATTCTGAGCTGACTGGCCAAAGTGGCAAAATGCCATAAATGCAGAATTCAAGAGCCTAGAGGAAGCACATACCTGGGATGTCATTGAGTGCCCCAAGGGTGCAAATGGGTCTTCAAGATCAAATGCAATGCCACTGGAGAGATTGAGAAGTACAAGGCCTGCCTAGTCACTAAGGGCTACTCTCAGATCCAGGGTGTTGACTACAATGAAACATATGCTCCTGTTGCAAGACTTGCATTTCTCCACACCACACTAGCAATTGCCACATGCAATGACTGGGATATCAATGTACTTGATTTCCACTCAGCATTCCTCAATGGCAAACTCAGAGATGGCAAAGACATCTACATGGAGCTCCCTGAGGGCTATGCTGCAGGGCGGAATTTTTCCCATCCAGTTGGGAAGCTAAACATAGCATTATACAGCTCAAAACAAGGCACACTTTGGTGGTACCAGAAGCTGTGTGCAACTCTCACAGACCTTGGGCTTACCAGGGCACACACAGACTGGGGAGTATTCTATGGTTGCATAGGATTGGAAATCCTCATCCTCACCAGCCACATTGATGACTGCACTGTAACAGGCAGTTCCCCATTGTTAATTCACTTGTTCAAACAGGAGATAAGCACTTGTTTCAAAATCTCTGACCTGGGGCCCATCAGTTGGCTACTTGGAATGAAGGTGATGCAGAATAGAGAAGCCTGCACCATACCCCTGTCACAGCAGTCATACATCAAGGCTATCCTAATGAAATACAACCTCACCGACTGCAAGCCAGCTGCAATTCTGATGGACCCCAGCATAAAACTCTCCCATGGAGAAATTCTGCAGCCAGCTGAAGAAGCTGCACACATGAAAAATGTACCCTACTGTGCCACTGTTGGCTCCCTCATGCACCTTGCCATTGGAACACACCCTGACATTGCATTTGCTGTCTCCACAGTCATGCAGTTCAACAACACACCCAACATGACTCACTGGGAGGCCATGAAACAAATCTACAGGTATATCTCAGGCACAAAAGTGCTTTCTTTGACATTCAGAAATTCAGAACAAGGCCTTGAGGGCTATACCGATGCAGATGGAGCTTTGCAGGAGCATTGACAGGCTATAAGTGGATACACCTATCTACTGGATGGAGGAGCTATCAGTTGGGCTTTGCAGAAACAAGAACTCATAACACTCTCCACTGCTGAAGCAGAGTATGTTGCAGCAACTCATGCAGCCAAAGAGGACCTGTGGCTTCAATGACTCATTGGGGAAGTTTTCTGACCACTCAAACACCCTATCCCACTGTATTCCAACAGTCAATCCACCATCACACTTACCAAAGATGGCAGCTATCATGCTCACACCAAGCACATCAATATATGATACCATTTCATTCATTTTGCTGTGGAAAATCATTCCTTTCATTTAATTTATTGTCTTACTGATGACATGGTCACCAATACCCTTACCAAACCTCTACCTAGCATCAAGGTGAAACACTTCACATCTGCACTCAGACTTCATTCTGATTGAGGGGGAGTGTCAAGAATGTGATCAGGAATTACGGTAGCATCCCAAAGTTTTGCCCAGAGGGCTTGGAGTTTCTCCCTGACCCTCAGAATTAAATTCCGATGTCAACACACTTACTAATTACTGTACTATAAATTTTCTGCACCATTGTTTTCCACCTCAGTGACTACTTCATACACTGAGGTGAGTATAGCTAGATTCCCACTCATTTACTTGGTACTGACATAGTGTAGAAACTCATACCTTCATTGCAGAGAGCTTGCAGCTCAACCAGGGACAGCAAGTAGATGGTGCCTAATGGCAGGGTTGTTCCTTCTTCAAGCTCTATTTTCAGGTTGTACTCCCAGTGTGGTGGGAGTGCCAAGGCCTTGGCCTTGCTAAATACATCAGCAAAGTCATGATACTCCTCTGGGACCTTGGGTAAGGCCAGAGGAGGGGAGGCCAAGGCCAATCAGGCTTGAGCTGAGTCCAAGGGATGGAGCTGAAGTTGGAACTGGATAGACCCTTCAAGTTTGCAGGTGCACATGAAGGCAGCTGCATTGATTAGGGAGACAAGAGGGGCCTTCAGGGGGGTGCAAACTGGGGAGTCAGAGACTGGTACAGATGGCATGAGGCCAGGCTGGTCACTAGGACTGGAGTCAGGGAGGCTGGTGGAGACCAGGCTTACAGGGGGTGTTGATTGGGTTGGCATTCCTTGTGCAGGAGTCTGGAATGTTAGACTGCTCAGTACCCAATCAATTGACAGATTGTAGTGGGTGAGCCAGTCATGTCCAAGGACTATCTTACACTCAGAATCCAACAGGGCTAAGAACAGGGTTACCAGGGTGACATTGCTGGATGTGAAGCAGATATTGACATCTACTACTTGGGTTATGGCAATGGTGGACCTTCCATTGAAAAGCTGGAGTCAGATTATCATCACCAGGACTGTTATTATCATCATTGCCAGGGTCATCCTTGGGGATGGGAGCAGTGGGACAACATGGGGTAGGAGTATTGGATGTTCAGGCTGAAAAACCCCTGAAAGGACTAATGGGGTCTGGAGAGTGCCTAGTGGTGCCCAAGGCAGCTAGTGCTGTCTTGTGGTGAGTTCCACTGGCTGAGGTGGAGTTGGGGTTGGTGGCAGAGTGGCCATGGGGAGGTTGGAAATGAGTCTTTGTTGCCATGATGTTTTAGACCCACACAAGTAGTGAGTCTGAAATACTGTCAAGTTTGTGATGTCTGGGTTGAGGCCAGACCAGAGACCAAAGTGGGCACAAGGCCAAGGGGTTGAGACCAGGAGGAAAGACAAAGATACAAAGGGGTGGACTGATTGGACTTAGCAACTGAGGATGCAGCACTATTCCCTTGCATGGGTCTCAGTCCAAGTCCAAGGCTGAGATGGGGTTATCAGAGTGAACTTAGTTGATTTCAGACTGGAGAGTACAAGTCAAGTAACTATGGGTTTATATACCAGAGACAGACTATAGTATGGAGACTGGTAATGCTGGTCTCACAAGGATTGCTAAGACAATTGGTAAGGAGAGTATTAGTAAGGTATGACTAAGGTAACAGAGACTGGGACAGGGCAGACTGGGGACAAGACTGGGCAGAGTTCAACTGAAGTGACATGCACTGCAAAGCAGTGTTCACTGTGCTAGGACATCTGGGGATAAGGGATTGGTGAGGCTGAGGCCAGACTGAATGAGTGCAAGACCAAGTCCAGCTGGGGTCAAGACACAACTATGACAACCACATAGATAGTGAAGCTGGTCTTGTATGTCTCTGAAAAATTCATTAGATGAGTGCCCATGACTTCTGAGGTGTTTTAATATACCATGAGTATGCAAAATTGGGGGGATGGCCCCCAGTAACCTCCAAAGCTATGATGAAACATGCTACTGGCCTCAAGAAAGGAGGTGGAATGTCCCACAGTAGCCTCCAAAGCTATCAAGGGGCATCCCACTGTCCTGGGCATGGGGCCCCATGCCAATCAGATCATATAGCATCCTATGCCAGTGGAGCACTCAAATGTTCATCCCCCACAATAGCATCATTTTGATACTATGCATGTATGTATGTACCTCAACTGTGCTTTGAAAATGAAAGTAGTGATCTTAGTAAGGAGTGACTGTTGTCACAAACACAAGAACTTACAGTACTATTGGGGGGATTCTGAATCCATTAACCTTTAGTAATTGACAGGTTCACCTTCATTCACATTGTACAATTCTACAGATGGCATCACACAAACACACTCATTGCCTGGTAGTCTTCAAATATCACCTAATATGTATAGTAAGTGTTTTTTGGGAGGGTAATGTTTTCGTCCATCCCCCCAGTTTGATGGGTATGCTCATTGTCTGGATGATGATCATAACAGCAATGTGTTTGTGAATGAAGGCTGGCATTCCAATGTGGGTGCAAGTTGCACATTTGCAGTTGAGGACCCCTGACACCTAAGGCAGCCATGGGACAGCCCAAAATATATTACCAAAGCACTGGGATTATGGGACATCTCAGGTCCTGCACACTGCAAATAGCCCTGGGACATGGCCAGATGTCCCTGGGATGACCTGGTCTGAGTGGCTTTTAGCTTGGATGATTTGTAGAAAAACTTCAGCCTAATGCTTATGAAAATTGGTTACCTGAAGTGCATGCAATGTCCTGCTGATGGCAATGTCCACCAATTCTCACATAGTTCAGTCACCAATGGTCCTGAAGGTGGGTCATCTGACATGTACATTTTGGCCTAATAGAGGGACTCAAAATAAACTGCACATCAATGTCATGTTGGGAATTACAAGTACACTATGCTTCCAATCTCTATCCTCCCCCCATCCCCTCTGCTCCTCTCTTTGGCATATCCTTATACCACTCTGGCACCTCGTGTGCCTTCGGAACAGCTCGCCGTCTCATCTCTTTCACCTCTCTCTGCAGCGCTTCCTCGACCTGTTTCTGAGCTTCCTCTCTCGCCCGCGCCATCTCCTCTTGTTTTTCACGAATCAGGGCGTCAAATTTCGCACGTTCAGTAGCGCGCAGGGTGGTTGTGAATGTGAAGGGATGTGGCACGGTGGTGGTTGTCGATGACATTGATGTCGTGGATGAAGCCGTAGAGGTCGCAGTGTTGGTAGAGATCATCGTCATTGTCGCAGGTTTCGGGGGAACGCTACTCGACGGTGCAGGACGGCGCAACCGCGATTCTCCGTGATCCGACTCGAATAACATCTGTTTCTTGAGTCCGTCATCCCCTCTCTTCTTACTCTTGTCCTTTTCACCGTCAATACCGCCGTTCAGACCAGGCCCGCAAACGCACGGGTCGGTCACGACTCTGCGCACCCGTGCATCGACGCGGAACGTGAATGGTACGGGCTTGGTCAGGTGCCCTCCCGCCGCAGCTAGTCTTGCGCCACCCGTCCTCGTCTCTGTCCCGGAATTTGTCTTGGAATCGGTTGCATCCGTGGTCCACATGTCGACCCAAGGTTCCTTTTCGCGCTCCTTGGGAAGCACGGACGGTCCAGGCCTCGAAGGTAGTGGTACCTCTATGACCGGCTTCGTGTGTCTCCGACCAAGTGAAGCAGATACAGATCTCGACGATGGGCGCACCCCAATTCTTCCACCGGCAGCACTAGTTCCACTTCTCCTGCTACTGAACCCAGAACCGCTCGGCGCGATGGGACGCTCACTTTTTGCGATCCCAAGCCGTCTATGCGCTTCGCGCAATTGGGTGAGATGAGGGGCTCCGATTGTCTTACCTCCACCTGCTCCAGCCTTCGCCGTCGTTGTCATCTTTAAGCTTGACGTCGCGGTGCTTGAGATACATGCAGTAGCAGATCTAGGAACGTACTTTGTGCGCTTTGCAGGGAGAGTTTTCGCCGAGGTAGACTCTGATACTCTGACTTTCTTCTGCGGGTGAACCTTTTTGCTCCTTTTAGTTTCGTGCTCGGCCATGCATGTAGGCCCGTCTTCACCACCAGTACCACCCTTCTCGGCACTCAACTGGACATCCATGCGCAAATTCGTCTGTCCATCCTCGCCGTCTTCTTCCCTATTCCCCTCGTTTGCAGCCTCCTGATTCCCATCGGTACTCCGCTTCGTACCACGCCGCATAGGTGAAAATACGGTTTGGACGCGCTCTTGTTCGAGGGACCGTGTTGGTATTGAGTCCGAGTTCACATCTGTGCTATTAGGTGACTTGGAAGTGGTTGATTCCGAGTCTGAATCTGCGATGGACATCGTGATGTCAGCCACTTCAAGTTCCTCCTGTTCGTCATCCTCCATGTTGTCGGACGGGCCTTTAGGAAGCTGTTGCGGTGGGAAAGACGGCGAAGATGTATCGGGATAAGGTTGAGTGGGTATATGCGTAGGTGCCGGTATGGGAGGGACATCTGCCCCGTGTAGTCCTGCCGTAGCCAGGTTGGTGGCTTCTGGAGTTGGAGTATTGACTCTATGTACGGGTAGGTTCTCATCGACAGGTCCTGCCGTAGGAAGGCTGACAACTTCGGGAGCTGGGGCGTTCCTTCTTTGTGTCGACGGGGGTTCATCGGAAGTAGTGGGGAAAGCGATTTTTAGGGAAGCAAAAGACAAAGCACGAATATGCAACATACCTGGGGAGCCGCGCACGACTTCCGTCACCACTCTGGCTCTCATAATCCTTGTCTGCAATGCGTGGAATCTGGGACTGAGTCTGGCGCGTCGAAGGTGGTTTGGTTGATTGGATCTGAGCATCGAGTTTAGAGTGCACTGGGTGCGTATATGCGCAGGGAACGTCGGTGGCCTCGATGGCGGACCGCCCGCTCTTGTTAGCACGTACACGTCGTAGTATGTCGTGCGAGAGCACGTTCTCAGTGTTGCGGTCAGGTTGATGTTCTGCAAACTGGCGCGTCGTCTTATGAACCGCACGCGTATTCTTCGATGGCGAGTTCGTGGAGATTGTGGATGGGGGTCGTAGGAGGGACGACCTGTTGGTCTTGGCCTTGAATATGCCACGGGTGCTGGGCTGTAGAGTAGCCGGTCAGTGTACGATCGCGTCGTAGAAGGGATCCCCACCCGTGGACTGGGTTGCTCTGATGCAAAGCTGGCGACGAGACCCTGCTCGTAGTCGCGCCGGAGCAGGTCAAAGTCGGAGTCGTCTGCGAGCAAGTTGTCCTCGGAGGACGCTCTGGAGAGATCTGGGATCTGCGACAGCGTCAGGTCGGTCAGCATCGGCGGGGAGTGCGTGCCCGTCCTCGGAGTGGTCATGAGGGAGACGCGGTGCTTGCCCTAAACTACGCCCCTCACCGCTTCTTCCGCGGGGTTGAGTGTGTTTGTCTGTCCTCCACCCACCCCCCGTTCGCAGCTGAGGCATTCGCTTGCCTTCTCTGATATTACTCGATGATGTCCTCTCAGATCGCTTGTAAGCTGTCTCTCCCTCCTGCCAGTCCCTGCATTGATGGTTCATCCCCCTGCCAGTCCGCGCCCAAAAGCGTCTCGGCCTCGTCCACGGCTCTCCCGCCTACTCCCCCGTCCACGGATTCTCGGATCCAGGCGTGCCAGCTCGCACCTGCCAGTACAGCAACGACGGCAGACTCTTCGCATACGCCCTCCCATCTTCGTACGTCCTGCTCGCGTCATCACCCGCCCACCCACTCATACGTCCACAGCGTCAGGATCTTCCAGGCCGAAAACGCTATCCTCTTGCAGGAGCTGAACATTCCCAATGTCGTCGAACTCAACTTCTCGCCTCGTGGCACTTACCTCTCTACCTGGGAACGTCCTGGTATGTCCTCGTGTCGTGCACGTGCTTTTTCCTCCTGCTGATCATCTCGCAGTGAAGCTCGAAGACGGCGCCCAACACAAAAACCTTCGTGTCTTCTCCGTCAGCACAGGCGAAGAGCTCATCGCCTTCTCACAAAAATCTCAGGAAAACTGGGACATTCAGTACACCGTATTCGAGTCACACGCAGTCCGCCTCGTTGCTCAGGAAATACAGGTGTTCAGACCTGCTGAATGGAGCAAGGGCATCATCGATAAGCTCAGGGTCGAAAACGCTGCCATGTTGTCCGTCAGTCCCGGCCTCAACCCCTCTATCGCCGTATTCGTCGCAGAGAAAAAGGTCCGTTGACATCTCTTCCCCTCTCGCTATTACACACTCCCTTCTTCTGTAGGGCGCACCCGCCAGCGTCAAAATATATGGCCTCCTCGCACTCAGCCCAACACCCACCAGCTCCAAAACCTTCTTCAAAGCAGATCGCACCCAAATCAAATGGAACGATCTAGGCACCCAAGCGCTGATCATCACTCAAACGGAAGTCGACAATTCCAACATGAGCTATTACGGAGAGACTTCGCTCTACCTTCTCAGTGCCGCCGGTAACTTTGATTGTCGGGTCACGCTGGACAAGGACGGCCCCATTCATGACGTCGCATGGAGTCCAAACAGCAAAGAGTTTGGTGTGGTATACGGATGTGCGTTTCTTCATTTCTCCCTCGCCTCACCTCACTAACCCGTACGTCCAGACATGCCCGCCAAAGCCATGCTCTTCGACTCCCGCGTCCGCACACTCTACGACTTCGGCAGTTCCCCCATCAACACCATCTCCTTCAACCCCCAGGGCCGTCTCATTCTACTCGCTGGATTCGGCAACCTCGCCGGAAAAACCGACATCATCGACCGTCGTTCCCTCACCAAAATCTGCACCATCGACGCTCCGAATACATCCTACTGCTCATGGTCTCCCTGCGGTCGATTCCTTCTCACAGCCGTCTTATCCCCCCGGTTACGCGTCGACAATGGAATCAAGGTCTGGCACTGTTCAGGTCCACTCGTACATGTCCAACCCATCGACGAACTGTACCAAGCCGGATGGAGACCGACACCCGTAGATCAGGTTCCGGCGTTCCCCCAAACCATTCCACAAGCGCCGCCACCGTCCGAGAGCGTGTCGAACGTAGGGACCAATGGGAAACCGGCGAGTGCGAAACCGGCCGGTGCATATAGACCTCCTGGAGCCCGCGGACTGGCGACACCGGCAATATTCAAGAGAGAGGACGAGGGCGGGACACCGGTGCGTGGGGGTACCGGCAATGGGAATGGCACAAATGGGACACCAACGAGAGGGTATGGTCGGGGTGCTGGCACACCCCAGGGAGCAAACGGAGTGAATGGGGGAAGGAGACATGTCCCGGGCGCGCCTCCGAGGACGCCGTCTACCGGCGACAATGGTGCCCCCTCTGGCGGTGCTGGTCCTGGCGCGGGTTCGAATACTGCCGGAGGTGCCGCAGAAACTGCCGGAGAAAAGAAACGCAAGAAAAAGGACGCAAAGAAGGGGAAAACTACTGCTAGTGGTGGCGGTGGGGACGTCTCATCCGGTGCTGCTACGCCCACCGGCGGCGGGGACACAACAATATCTGCCAGACTTTCGATCGACGTTGCGAACGGCTTGAATGGGGCGGCGCCCTGTCCGACTGCCCAGCTGACTACCCCCAAAGAGAATGCAGATTCGATGGATATGGCGTCGAAGAAAATAAGAAATCTGAATAAGAAGGTGCGTTTACCAATCTCCCTCACTAGTTCTTTCCTTCTCAACTTCGGAACATAGCTCAAAGCCATCGACGAACTCAAAGAAAAGGCTAAGCGGGGAGACCATCTCGAAGCGACGCAGTTGAAAAAGATCGAGGGGGAGGCGGATATCAGAAAGGAACTTGCTGCGCTCATGCTCCTTACTGGCGGCGGTGGGGGTGCTGCTGCTTGATCGCACTTACACATTCCTTCATCATTCACCTCTATTCCTCATTCGGGCTCGTTTCGTTGTACGGTCATGTCATCTGTCGCTACCGGATGCGATAATGACAACGAGTGCATAGGCAAACTACCCACATCTCTGATTTACATGACTTTTTTTGGGTTGGATGGTATGTACGTAGATGGTGTACAGTGAAATGAGGTTGGGGGCGACAGAAACGATACTCCGAACACACAATTCCATCGTCATCTACACTTCCCGACAACAGTGGTGAGTTCGAGAATGGAAAGTTTACAGGACACATCCCAGCTTGTTCCTGCCTACCTTGAAGTTTTTGTCCACGGAACAACAGTAGGACTTGGCGAGTCCTCCTGCCACCCCAAGTTTGATCAGCACCACAACCCCTCGGCCTTCGAGGCTCTCCAACACGACCATGACGATGTAATCATGAAACGAGAAACATAGATTCGGGGCTAGTGTTGACTGCCATTATGTTCCGGTGCGTCTATCACTTGTGTCGTTCGAAATCTGGGGTAGCATGCATAATTTCACCCCATCTACGTCTCGCGGTTCCCATAATCTCAGTATGTACCCTCGCCGTGTGCTTGTTCGAAGTTCCATCACGGATCCGTCAGAGAAGATCTTCCTTGAAGAAGCACTGCGCTGCGCTTACGCTGCTCCTCTCACGAGTCACAAGGACGTGCAGCAATGCTCCGGCTATTCTTGGCTGCGAGGTCGATGCGAGGTATGTTATTGCTACTTAATCATGCGAGTCCCTATTTCTCGGAAAGACGCATCCTCAGGAGTAACCACTTTTCCGTGCTTGTGCTGCAGCCCTGCGACTACGCCGGGTAGGACCCGTCAGCGGGGAGGGGGCCTACCGACGGATTTTTAGATATGTATCACGACACTACTTGCACGCCATGGAACGAGCAACGGCTTTTGATTGTACTGACCAAGCGGAACCAGGGGTCACAGCGTGTTGGAATGCATATTGTATATTCTATTCCAGCAAATCCCCGGGACACGTACTCCTTGTACGCATATCCTTCGGACATAGCCAGCAGAGTTTTAAATGTGGCTCTGTGGTGACTTCCCCAACATCGACATCAATGGTATGAGGCTTTCCGGCAGTTTATAGCGGATGTCTTCAACCTCCGTTATGACTTCCTCCGTTCATTTGTATCTCTCAGTCCGTTGCATATCACATATCAATCAAGCTCCCTTGAATCTTAACTCGAACATGAGATCAGCAATTCAGTCTACGGATGCCGGAAAAAAATACACTTTCACTACGAAAAGAGTCATTACTGAGGATGAAGAAGTATATGCAACTCGAAACCCTTGCTTATATCTTACTCCTAGCCGAGTCATAACAGTGACAACACCACAAGTACCTGGTTTTGACCATCCCCGGAGAATCATAGACACTGGATGTGCCTCGGGTATCCTGTTCATGAAGAGATGAGTCCCAAGATCCCACAGCCACATGAATACGTACCATCAATGAATCCATGTTCAGAGTGGCCTTCAGTGGAATTCCTTTCAGCTTCAATTTACAATGACTATGCAGTTGTTCATACAGGGAACCCGGCCAAAAACCGCCAGCATCTGGGCTGTCTGTCGTTTTAAATTCACTGAATGTAACTTGTAGTAGATGCCTGTGATTGGACTCTCGTGCGACGAGCCACCGCACAAATTCACGAGGGACTGTCCCAGTTGTAAGACCTCTAAAAGTCAAACGCTTAAGGTCTTGCCAGAGGCCCGCAGGAGCACTGTCTTTGACAAAGAATACATCCATCACATTGGCAGGCAGCTCCGCACGGCGTACCCCGGGGCACGCGGCGCATACTGCCTGCGCGCCTAGTGCCGTGATATTGGTCGAATCAGAAAGGCAAAGACGCTGAACAGTTGCGAACTTCTTGGGGAAATCTCGGAAGGCATGTGCCCAGGGACACCCACACCTGCGCATGGTTTGTGTACTGATCTTGGATTCTGAACATGCTAGAGAAAGAAGACCGGGAGTAACCAAAGCTCCCAACGCTGGCCATGGGTCAGAGAGAGTGAGTGTTAGAGACGTAAGGACAGGTAAGCAAATGCTCTCGGCATCCGGCCATTCGTCGCTAGTTCCAGAAAGGCCAAGCTCGGACAATTGCTGGATTGGGAGCAACGAGCTCAACAGCAGTGACCCCGACATTCCTTTCTCGTCGTCCAGGTATAAATAGACAGATCGGAGACTGGTAACATTTGGAATTCGGTCAATAAAGCTTCCTTTTAAGAGTTTCATCTGCTCGAGAGCAGGAGCATAATGGAAAGTAAGAAAGAGCGGACAGCTGGAGAACTGTGTTCCCGAGATCTCAACACGTTTCAGGGCAGGGAACATCATGTACCGGATGTTTTCAAAGAGAAGGGTCGCATTATTCTCTCGAATAACAAGACTGCGCCATCGATATCCGCAAGTGACAGTAGCACCTAGGAGTTGTTTGAGTCATGAAGATTGGTTCATAGAGTTCCACTTGGTTATGATGATATCTAGAGGGCACTCTCCACTTCTTTTGACGTGTGCTATGACGAGGGGAGCAGACCATGAAGGACCAATCACGATGGTAGTCCAGAGTTTGGGGCAGTTAAGGATAGAATCTCTCCAGCAACGCGATACGCTAGCCAGCTCCCTCTTAGTGCAATGATGCGCGTCCGACACGGGGTGGGTGTTACAGATCGTACGATGAATGATATCCGAGAGCACTGAGAGTGGAAGACGGGTAATTGGTGCTGGGAGTCTGCGCTTGACGAAACCGTTAATCCTGTCCATCTGCGCCTGGGCAGCAGAATGGACACTGCGGAGCTCTTCCAGTAACTCCCGCTCGCGGTTCTGCAGCCGCATCAGTTCAGCTCGCGCTGCAACAAGATCGCTCGTAGAGACGGAGACGTCGAGGCTGTATAACAAGTGTACTTCTCAGCACCCCACGCTGGGCTATTCCGTGCTAGAAAAATCACCTGCAATTTGTCTTTACCATGATGGCCGATGAGTATCTGAATACAATGGTCGCCTGATGTACCATCTATTGCGTAATACTGGAGCATGTTTTGTGCAGACTCAAGAGGTGTGCATTCGGAGAATTCCGAACACCAACCCCACTTCAGGCATCCTACCAACTGGTGTCTGGGGTCTTGTTTTTATTCCCTTTTGGGCGAAATCGAGGCTACCGCAGCGATTTCACTCGACTTCGTCCTAGCACATTCAATTTAGCATTTATCTGCTCTGCGCCTCGGTAAAGGGACCAAATATACTATATACTCTATCATTCTATACACTTAGTTTCTTTTCAATTGCAGTTATTATTGAGATTTGAGGAATTCAATGATCTGTATGATATGTCCAAATAGGGATTCGAAGTTTCAACCCAGTTGACACTGGAGTTTCAGTTGTTGCTGTTACCATTACTGATTTGACCCATTTATGTGATGGCCCAGCAGCTGTCTCTCCACTTCCAGTGTTCTTGGGCTGAGTTATGGTTCAGTGCCCTTGTTCTTCATGTTGTGGTCAGCTTGTACTCACCTTCCTACCCACTCTGAGCAACTGGCTGCATTTCTGCTTGGCCTGTCTACATTGCTCACATGACTCCCCAGGAAGACCTTCACACTTGGCATTGACCTTCACACACTCCCTGCATGGCAGGTTGGCTTCAGGTGCCAGAGCACCAGTTTTTGACAGGTCAGGGTTGGGCAGGCAGTTGCCTTCATCATTCTCCAGCTCAGCAACTTTGTCTGTGGCCTGTGGAGTTTTTCTGAATGTCAGCCATCATGCTTGGAGTTTCCTGGAGGGTAGGACATACCTTTTCCTTGCCCTTCCCCTTGCCTGTGCTATCTGTCCATTGCCTCACTGGTCATCCAGTCCCCCTTGAAGACTCCCCTGCTTCAGTGTTGCTGGGCACACAGCCTCGACCTTCACCTATCACCATTGCTGCCTGTCTGTGTGTGCACTGTCACACACTAAAGGTGTTTGGTGAGGTGGACATGGATACAACTGATGAATGGCAATGAAGACCATAGCCCTCATGCAAAGAAGGACAGCCAGGAATGTCGGCAGTCATCCCTCACACAAGAACAAGTCATCAGTGCCAGAGAAAAAGAAAGGGAGTGAGTTAAGCACTGGCTAAAATTCTTAAGCGCCCATGTACAGCATTCCAGTTTTCAACATATCTCTGCCATTTCTGCAGATACCAAGACCATTCCCACACTCACCTGTAGTGCTCAGCCACATGATCTTACCTTCCAAAATGGAAAGGATTTGTGCACTCCACATGTTTCTACAGCACTCCCTCCAAAAGACACTCATTTCACTAAATTCTTCTGATATGGCTGCCTCTACATCAATCATTTCACTTGTCCCCTTTGCTAGGGACCATGACTACATATATCTACCAGGAGCTCCTACCAGCTTCCATCCTGAAGCATCCTGGTACATCCCACCCTCATCTGTGCCCTCTCAGCCCATCCAGCTTGGACAGCATGTTCTTTTGTCAGTATGACCTCTAGGAGGATGTTCTTTGGTTGCCTCAGGTCTGTCATTCACTTGGAAAGGTCTTATGTGGTCATTTCAGTCTCTCCAGTCCAAGAAGCATATGGATCCTCCCTCCCTGCTCCCTGCAATGTCTTCATACCAGTCTCATCTGTCATTCTTCCAAGATTGTGACAGCTACAGTATAATCTACTGTTCTCCACTCTCCCTGATCACATCCATGATGAGTATGATGCACATCTTGCCTCCTTGTTGCAAGATACAGCAGAAGACACTCCCCCTTCATCCTCTCTTCCAACAGAGCCTCATTCATGAAGTTTTTATTTGCTTCACTGAGAGGATGGTTTGGGGGGGAAAGTTGCAATCCCCTATGCTCCTGTCACCCCACAGACCCCCAAAGCTTGACCCCTGTTGACATCTGACTCACCCTGTCCACTTTTGGATGTACTATATCAGCATCAGATCAGTGCTGCCTCTCTGTCATCCCACCTTGGCCTAGAAGCAATCTCTTTGAGATGTGACATGCACAGCCTCCCCCTAATGTGATTCCAGTGTGCTTTCCCAGTTCCTGACATTACTTGACTCATACTTTGATGTTCTGACTGTCTTTGACTCACCTATTGCCAATACTTACCAATCTTTTGACTTTGCTTACAGATTCTTTGCTTTTTGGCTTGCTAATCCTTACCAATGCTTACCAATGCTTTCCAAGATGATTACCCATTGCTTACATTCCTTACTCATCAGTTACCAATCACTTACCAAGTGTTTGCACCCTGTACTGTATATAAATCACTGTACTTAGATAGCAAAAAAAAAGACATCAGAGAGCCCCTCTTGCTTGAATTTTATCATCACTCAGTAATTCATTCAGCAGCTTTGATAGTTGAGACTTTATTAAGGGTCTAACTATTGTCTACTTTGCTTATCCTTGTCTATCATCAATATACTTCACTCCAAGCCCTCCCTGAGCTCAGTGCAGCTTAGGACATCAAATTAAGTTGTCATCCATCCTTCTGTAGGCTGACAGCAGTCTACCCTATCACATTCTCTCACATTCCTGCTTCTTCTTCGTCAGGAGCACCCCCAACCCTCAGCACTCATCTTTGAGTGCTGTAGCTTGCAAAAACCCTCCCAAAGAACAGGTCCTACCATCTAGGTACTGTATAGGCACACCACCACTCACTCTTTTTGTCTTTTGTGTTGGTTTTGGTTGGTTTTCACCACTGAACCACACTTTGACTCACAGCACATAGAAGGTTCTCTTGTCAACCTCTCTGCCTTGAGCTGCACCCTCAACTCTACCCTCTCCTGGTAGTCTTTGAAGATGCCATTGATGTGGATCTGTCTTTGCTCCACTGGGTGCTAGAGGTCAGTGATGACGATGGCACCTGGGACTAAAAGGTTTTGGCACATCACAGATTTCTTGGTGGAGTTGCACATGCACTTGTCATGAACCTTTGGTACAGTAATTCCATTGTCATCAATGTATTTCCACCATGAGTAAATGCTGGCCTGCAGAACTCTGACAACACATGACATGCTGTGGTGGAAGGTTTACTCACCCAAGTCTTGTCCCAGTCCTCCACCTATGCATAGATCATCTCCAATCTCTCCTCTGGCTGTGGCACCACCTCAATCAGGTCCCAGATGTGCCCTAGAGCTGCAATGAGTGCTGTGGTCACCTGGTCCCTCATGCTGAACATGGGACACATGTCATTGACAAAGTAAGCTTGCATAGTAGTTGGCAAGGGTAGTGAGTATCTGAGAATGAGGTGGTGGAGTAGCAAGGGTGAATCTGATGATGAGATGGTTCCTGGGCAAGTTTTTTTAATTCTGCAGGGTTGCTGCTGATACATTATCCAGGTGCAGAGTTTTTGCTCAAACAAGGCATGTGGCCGAACACAAGCCTTCTTCATTTACATCACCTTCTGCATCTCTGCCACCCTTCTGTTGCAACTTGATGACCTCTGACTGAGGATGGTCAGCATTTGAAGACCCTGGGAGGTGTAGGGAGCAGTATACTCCCTGAGGCCGAAACAGGGATGCTAACACCAAAATCCTGCCATTACCAACCATGCCTGTTGTCTTTGGAATTATTACATCTGCCTCATGTGCCACCTTACCCATTAAACCTTCAGAGCTCCCCTGTCCATCAATAACACACACCAGTCATTGTCCTGGAATTCCATGTCAACATCAGCCTGACATATGTCTATCTGGAATTCTGCAGTTGTGTTGCTTCAACCTTTGCCTCACCATGTAGCCAGGAAACCACATAGATCATCAGTAAAAACTCCAGTTACCCCTCTCATTCCTTTCCCATGCACCTTTCTCCACAATGCAAGAACCCCTTTTGCATCTATGGCCTGTACCCTTCATGTTCCACTCCACAATACAGTGTACACTTGTCCTGTCAGAAGATATTCATCTTTCCTGTTGGTCATTCTCAGTTACTACTTTACAGTTTGTTTTCACATGTTGCTGTATGGCCTTGACATCTGACATGTTGTCCCCTTTGTTTTTCGGAATTTTGCTTTACCTGCCCCACAATTCTCCAATCAGTACCTTACTATCCATGTACTATATAATTCCACCTCAGCAACAAAAAAGAATCATCATTTTTAGGACTCACAATCTGTGTCATATGTGGGTCTAAAGAGTTCAGAGAGTTGTGCATCTACTGTGTCTTCTGCATATCCGTGTCCTTGCATCTACTGTGTCTTGTTTCCCCTCCCATGCACTTAATTCATCTTGGAGTTACTTTGTCAGGTCGAGATCATCACCTGGAATTTCAAAAGCAAGTCTATTCCTACCTCCAACTCCACAGAATTAAATTCTGTGCCCTACATTTGACTCTTTGACCAACTCTACCATTGCACTCTACATCTCCTTCCTACTCAGCACCCCTTGGGTTGAGCCTAGGGATTTCCCCTACAGCTTTCCCCTATTCACACACTACCCAGAGGTAGTGTCCCACACTGCAATATGTGGAGTGGCCTTCAAATAGTCCATGTAGTGTGGATTGGTCACCATATAACCTAGTCCATCTATCAACCACACTTGATCTTCAGATTTCCACTCATGCATGTGTTCTGCTTTAAAGTTTCTGTCCATTACTACTGTGTGGGTGAACCACCAGCTGAAGAAGGTCAGCATATGAGGATTGCATTATTTGAGCCACTTACTGGTCCAAATTCTCATTGGTATCAACATTTATTCCAGGCTGGGGGCATGCTGCACAAAATAATGCTAGTCTGCCTTTCTCTGCTGACCTGGTTGTTCTGTGGAATCCATTCCATTTAAGTAGCTTGAGGTATCACCATTTCTGCACAACCCATAGAAGCTCATGGTATCTATCCTGATTGACCCTTCAGACATTCCAACACTTGGAACCAAAATACCAAATATTACTGGAATGAGGTGTGGAAACACACTGGATTTGATCCAATTCAACTTGCTGTAATAGTTCATGCCAGATGTTCCACATTCCAGGTTGTCCCTCAGGAAGTCATCCAGAACCATGAATGTGAACGTAGTGCTTGGCTTCTTGAATGTTGAGGGAAATAGCTTGGCTCTGAGTAACTGTATGTATTGGGTTGCTGCAGTCTCACATTCACACCAATTCACTACAATGAAATGAACACCTGTGACATCCATGATGGTAAAATATCTTGACCCCACTGGAGGACAGAGGTGCTTTGGGTTTTCTTTGATATCTTCCACATCTTCCCACTCTTGATCATCCATGGGCAGAGGTTCACCTGCTGCTTGCTGGGCTTGTGCAATCACATGGGGACAGGGTGCTCTGCCATGTCCCAGGTGCAACTGAATGCCAGTCTGTGGGTCTTGATGTGAATGTAATTCTGGGCAACCAACTGATCTCTCACCACGTGGAGGGTGGATTCCTCATAGAAGTCCCCTGTCCACTGTTGGATCCTGTGGAAAGGCATGCTCTCATGATTCTTCCAGCAACATTCTGTGCAGAATAGGGGCTGATGCAAGCAATCCAGACATCTGTATACCCTGTTGTTGCCACACCAGGTGCAGTTCCTTGGCTCTGGGGAGGCTTCCACTCCAGGAGTATCTTCAAGAACTCCCCCTTCCATGGAACCCATTTGTGGATGTAATTGTTCTGTGTCTGACACACCATGTGAAGTCTGCTTTCAGGTTGGTGAACTGCTGCATACCTTTTTCCATGGTAGCATCAGTTGCTGGACCAGTGGGCTCATGCTTTCATGTCCATCAAAGGCTGAATCTGCCCATGCATCAAAGTACTTGTGGGAGTGAGACCTTGAATGCTTGGATGGTGAGGATTGGGGAGAATGGACAGGGGTTGTTGGATCTGGCTGTTTGATCATGGCTTCTGCCAATTGCAATCTATATCTACCTCCAGTTCTCTGAGTCTTGACTTCCAGCTTCTTCACCCAATGGCCTGGGGTAGGACCAATCATTCTCATACCCTTTTGAGTGCTTCCCTTGGCCATCTGGAGGTTGCTGATTTCACAGTATGAGGTCAGTTGTTAGAAATGCTACTGCTAGTGCAAGTCACTTTATCATTTAGCCCTATCAACATTGGTACCTTAACACATGTCAGGGCATAATTACAAATGCAACTATGCTGACCTTGCACAATGCATGGCACTGCCTTTTTATTACTGCTCAATCCCTGCCTGCACATTCCCTTCCTGCTGCAACATTACCTGGGTGCTTTGCCTGGATTATGATGGTGAATTTGGATGCTATATTAGCTGATGAAGGTGAAATGAGATGTTTGGTATCAATAGAAGTATGGATATGATTGGGCAAGCCAACTGACAGCCTGGATGCAAACTGGGAACTAATCTGCCTTTGGGCAGGATACTGTCAAAGAGATCAGCCTGATTGGATATTTCAGTTGCTTCACAGAGGTCCAAATGAATTCCTTGGCATGACTGCACTAGTACTGAAATGCATTGAGACCAAACAAGGGTGCAAAAAAACTTAGTAGCCAACCATCTATTATACACCATTCTACATCATACCACATCATACTCCATGGAGTCCCAGTATGAATCAGACACCTGGGACCAGACAGAAAGAGATGATGCTGATGGTGAGCAAGATCTAGACCCATCAGATGTGGGGGAAAGGGAGGAAGAAACATTTGAAGTGGAAGAGTTGGAGATCCTTGGGTGCTGACACCAGGAATGGAGGCAAGCAGGGAAGAAGAAGAAGCCTGCAGTTCTGCTATCCATATGGGAGGAGATGCAGTGATTGGACAGGAACAAGGAGTTGAGAGGGAGCAAAGTCCAGACCAAGTGCAAGGTATGCTCTAAAAGTTCTGATTTGGATGCTCACAATTCAAAGCACCCTTGTAGCTAATACAAGATTGGTTGAAAAAGCCCCTCCATTCAAAGAAGCCTCACATTACCCTTAGATCCAGTTACAAATACTCTGTGTGTGCAGTGGTCTGTGAATTGTACCAAGTGCAAATACAGGAGAAGCTTGCAGAAATGAAAGGAGAAGAAGGTGATACCCATGGAAGCAAGCAGATCCAACAGTATCAGAATGCATTGACAGCTTTTATTCAGGACAACCTGATGGAGGAACAATTGGCTGCCACTGAAGATATAGTGGAAAGGTGGAATGGGTGGGAAGGCCCCACACCAGAGACAAAAGCAAGGTTTGATTGTATGAGGTCAACTTTCCAGTCTTCAATTTATCCTGGTTCCCAGGAATGCAGCCAAGTATGGGTACAAGTATGTCCAAAACTTTGTGATGGAGATGTGGAGGTATTGCAGAATGCACATAGTGTGTATGGCTGGGTGGAAAAATGAGGAGGGAACTATACAGGAATGCACATGAGTCCACCACATGCTCCTCTAGGCCTAGGTAAGACTCATGCAATGACAGTATGGACTTCAATAATGAAATCACAGATGGAATCCCCTTCAACAATGTCCACACACCAGAAGGAAGCTGGCAAGAGTACCTTGGGGAAACATTTGAGGAACTAGGAACACTGCTAGAGCATGATGGTGAGTCAAGTCCCAAACATGCTTGGAAAAAGACAGCAGCCAAAGCAATGAGGATGGGCAAGGTTGACTCTGTGAAATTGGTGAAAAATGCCAATGGAGAGATTTGGATAGGAGAAATCACAGGCCTTAGCCAGGACCAACTACAAAAAATGGTTCATGGATTTGTGACTGCTCACTACTGAGTGCTATCAGGATTAGCATGCAGAAATCCCTCATCAGCAGTACCATTCAAGAATTTTGGTCATCATCAAGTGGAAATGATAGCAGCCTGCCATCTTCTGGAAGGATTTACCTTTGACCATGACCCAAGTCACATGTGGACAACAACAGCTACCCAGCTGCTGTCCTTTTGGCACAAGCAACAGGAATCCCATCCAAATGATGTGTTTGGATTTCAGAAATGGATTGATCAATCTGGTGAGCTGCAGCCACTGGTGCATAGAACTTTGGTACCCCTCCAGGTTGTGAGGCAGTGGAAATACCAAAAGACACCTGTCCCCAAATGCAAAAAGAATCCTGGAAGGAAAAATGGCAAGGGCAAGGGTAAAGTGCAGGAAGTGGGAGTGGTGGATGATAGTGCAGATGATAGTGCAGAC